>NW_020454716.1:787134-856102 GCF_003342845.1 Nothoprocta perdicaria
GCGGGTCAGGCGCGCGCAGGCGGGGCGCGGGCAGGCGGCGCGGCCGTTTATTGCAGTCCGTGGCTGTACAGCGGCGGCGGGCCCGGGCCGCGCCTCACACGTAGCCCGGCTTCAGCGAGGAGCGGCGGCAGTTGGGGCAGCCCCGCGTGCCGTTGGTCTGCAGGCACCTGCAAAGCAAGGGGCTCGTTGCGCGGGCGGCCGGCGCCGCAGCCGCCTCCGCTGGTGCTGGCCACGACCCCCTGGAAACGGGTCCGCACAGCCCGGGACGGGGACCTGCCTTTCCCACCGCCTCCAGGGAGCCTTCCTGCAAGTGCATCTGTGGGAAGGGCCGAGTGCTGCCTGCCTGGGCTGGGCACGGGGTYGGGCCTGCCCTGGTGGCTGCTCCTAGTTGGGTGTCGGGTCCGAGGGTGTATTTTTAAGTGTGTAAACCCTTAGTGTTCAGTGTTTTGTTATGCTCATGCCATTTCTCCTAGCAGTAAAAAATGATCTTAGCACAGCTAACTTAGTACAGCTAGCTTATTCCATGGCAGCCGTACAGTAACCCAGTGAACACCCTATTCAGTTCAGAAATAGAAAGTATGGGATGCTCAAGGAAAGAGGTGGAAAATACCCAAGTGCCTGCAGCCCTGCAGAATTGAAACCCCAAGAGAAATTAAAGATGACAAGACCCTTGGCCCTTAAGCACCGGCAAAGCCAGGGCATTAGTGAACAACCCTTTGGAGGCCAGAAGGGGGAGTGGGATGGACGTTCTGTGCAAATCCTGCACTTACAGGCCTCGGGATTCAAGACACAGGGTGGTGGGATGTGGCTGGTGGGGGCAGGCAGGGCAAGGGCCAGCTGCAAGGCTGTCCTACACTGGACACGAGTAGCTCGTGACAAGGAGCCCGCGCTCGCCCCAGCGCATTACTTTAAATGGAAGACGTGGGAGCAAGGCAGCGCCTGGAGCTGGTTGTTCCTCTCGCCGATGGACTCGCCGCACATGCCRCAGTAGAGCTCCATCTCCTCCACGCACTCGTGGAACTTCACCACGTGGTCGCGCAGCTCTCGCTGCTGCCCCTTCGCGCGGTAGATCCGCTCGCACAGGCAGTGGAGCTTCAGCAGGCCAAGCTGCGCATAGAGGGCGGAAACAGGAGAGAAGTGAACGACGAGGTGGACGCAGACGTGGGGGAAGGAGCAGACAGCGCTCCCAGGAGCCCCGTGCAGCCCTGCCAGCTGGGCTAGAGCTCCGTAGATCCACAGAGCATAGAAAGCTGCCCGAGGGACARGATCGGTCATGGGAACATTGAGATCTGAGTACTTTGTGCCATTAACCCCTCTATCACACAAGAGGATCCCAGATTTGAGGCACTGTAGTTTTTTCATCCCAGTGAATGAAATCCCATCCTTCATCCCCACAGCCATCCCTGAGAAATACAGTGGGGATGCTGCTTAARCCAATGGTATTCTTCAAGGAGCAGACCGTTAATCCTCTTCGGTTGTTTCATGCCCCATTTTTACTGCTCCCACTCCCATGTTTGTCTCACTTGGACTCCTCCTACTCTTTTCAGACTTTCACACTGATCATTACCCGTGCAACTCCCCACAACTAAGAACTTCACAGTTAAACAAGTCCCAAGCACCAACTGGTTTGTATGGACGGGGTAACAAGCACTACCAAATACGTACACTAACACTTCTCAATTTGCCTGAAAAGGCTACAGACACTGCTGAAGGGAAGCTGTGGGATCCTACCTTGTTCCCTAGTCCCTCTGCCAGCTCCTGAGCCTTTTCAATGTTTTCCAGAGCCTGTGAATGGAGAGCACACACTATCAGTTCTCAGTCTGATATATCAAAAACACACTTGTATGAATAACATGACAGCACTCAAAGGGAAGAGGTACAGAGTAGCATTTGGATAAAAAAGCATCCCTGCAGCTCTGATGGGTATTCCCGCACACAAGCTCATCCCTAAGAAGAGCTTAGTTTCTGAAAGATCACAAATCTTTCAGAAAATAGAGCTACATTTCTATTCCAAGCACACAACACAGRGTATGGCAGAGGGAGGATACAGACTTATTTAAATTCAACTGCACATCAGGTCATGAGGGTTGGGATGGAGCACAAGCAAAGCAAACATTGTTCCCTTTGCACACCACAGGCTCAGCAATCTTGGGGCAACTTCAGTTCCAATTTCACTTGTACAAGAGGGGAGGAGAGGGATCAGCACRACCAGCACACTGTGTTCTATTTTGTCCTACTGTCCACATGTCCCCTTAGTCCTACATCACACTGTGTGTAAGTAGGACAGTGTTGCCATCCATCTTTTCCAGTCTGAAGGAAAAGTATTAGGTCTAGCACCTGTCAAACTATGTGAGTCCCTACTTTTCCCAAAGGTGAGAGCATCTCTTACTGCTCTGTAACCTGGTATCACTGCCATGCTGCGAGAAGAGGACCTCATGAGGTGGGAGAGTGTGCTCTGAAAACAGGGGAGATGGCATTAGACCTGTCGTGACAGCAATAGTCTGGGGCAAGGAACTTACAGAACAAGGAAGCAGRAATTGAAAGGTACAGGGGAGAAAAGAACAGAGAACAGCCAAGAGCAACTGGAAAACCCTGAAATTAAATACTGGGTATAGGCTCAAAGTGATGSAAGAAGCATGTGGGGTTGGGAAGAAACGCTGTGAAGTCCAGGGGATATTTTTCCTGAGAAAAGAATGCAAGGAGTGCACGGAGTTTGGAAAAGCAGGTTATGGTGGGATMCTGGGAGGAATAGGGATAGTGCAGATTACACAACCTGAATGGAACCGAAAGGAAGGTGGGACAAGCTGGCCAAGCAGACTTGGGAGATACAGGAGGCTAGAGAGAAATGCAGTCTGAGAGTGGAAAGCTAGAAAGCTGCTTTATTAGGTAACTAGTGTTGGGATGAGTGGCATGAGAAATGGAAATTGGGACTGGCAAGCTAAGGAGCAGACTGGGGCAAGTGCTCAGGGCTGTGACCCTCGAGGAGGTTTCATTTGAGAAAATGTGAGTAAGAGTCCTTGACTACCAGGGCAGACTTCCCTCTAATGCCTGCACAGAACCAGAGATTCACACGTTTGTTCCTTTTTGTGAAATCAGGACTCTGCCACCAGGCTCTCTGCGCTGAAAATTGCTTGTGATACCTGAGGCTGTCAATGGATAGAGATGGGATTGGGGGATCCAAGAAGCAGGTGAATGTTCTGAGGTGATGCAGAATATTCTCTTACTTATAGGTCCACTTGCTGTGTCTTACCCTTTTGTTTTTAGGAATTTGATGCCATGCCTCTTTGCAAAGCACGTGGTGGAGCCACAGAGCTGCCTTATCATCATTATCACACTAATGAGCCTAGTTATTTAGCTAAAAGGTAGGCAGTGGGACCTATTTCAGAGCATAAGCATAAGCTGATTGTCTAAAACGCAGGAAGAGACTTCCTTCCTCCTGGTACCCGCTTCTCAGCGGGGCGTTTAAGCCTTCAGGACTGACTAATGACCCAGTCACCGGTCTGACCCAGGATGGGATGTTCACCCTGTGAGTAACAGATTCCTCGCCAAGAGACGAGTGTCACTGTGCGAGTAACGGCCGCTGCTGGTAGGAGGAAGGGGTGGATGGGCACGAAGCTCAGAGACCGCACGCCCTAGCGCTCCCATAGAGGCAGCTCCTAACTGACCTTCTCCAGCTCCTTCCGGATCATCCAGCATTTAGCGACTCCAAGCAGCACCTGGACCTGTCCCAGGCGATTCCCAATCTCTGTCATGATGCTCATGGAGGAATCGTACCGAGGAAAGGCAGTCTGCAGAGGCAGGGAGGAAACACGCTGTGCCGGGGCCTGCCCTCCCTTCGCTGCTGCCCTCGCCCGGCGGGAAGGGTTTCTACCTGCACGTCTCTGCGGCTGCGGTGGATGTCGGCGAAGCAGAGCAGACACAGCGCCTGCAGGGGCCGGTCGCCGTGCTGCAGGGCGATCTTCATGGACTCCTGCAAGGAAGCACCTGGGGCAGCAAAAGAGCAGGCTCCTGCTCCAGAGCAAAGAGCGGCTGCCAGYGGGGGCTGTAAGCGCTGAAGCCACTGAGGGGGCAGCTCCAGAGAAATGCCGCCCTCTCCATAAAGGAGGTGAGGTCTTGTTCACACCCCCCCAGTCAGAGGCCGTTTACAGGCCCACACTTCAGCGACTGGCTCCCGGGAGCAGCAGCCCCAGGCCTGGCAGGCAGCAGAACACCTGGCGTGGGGGATCCGGCCGCCGTGTCCCCGTTCCCCGCGCGCCCGCCCGCTACCTCACAGCAGTCCATGGCGTCGGCCAAGCGGCCCAGCTGCCGGTACGCCACGGCCATGTGGTACTGGCTCATGGCGCGGTACTTCAAGCTCCAGCCCGCCCCGTAGTCGCTCACCAGCTCCGCTGCTTTGCACGGGAAGAACAAGGCTTTCTCATAGTCCTGTAATGCAGACAGGCAGGAGCTATGGGAGCAATAGGGAGCAGCTCAAGGAGGGGGGGATCAYGGAATATGCTCGCTGTACTGGTGCTGCAGCCCCCAGCAGCTTTCTGTACACCCCTCAGCACCTGCCTTGCTTCCACGTGCCCTCATCTCAGCATTCACATGAGTATCCAGCTGTGGATGGAGGACTTGCCATATGCATAATCCGTATTAATCAATGGGTCTGGGACGGTGAGGCAGTGACACAGCAACTGACTTTCAAGCAGYATGTTGTAAGCTTTACATGTCAGGAATGACATATTCTGCCCTACAACCACAGGCTGAAATGTTCTCTGCTCTTGCATCATCTCTGCTATTAGCACCTACGCAGAGCCCTCATGTTTTCTATATGGTTAGTCAGGACCTCTCAGAGGCTGATTATTCATCGTGGCAGGAAATAGGAAGAAAATTATGGCCTCACCAAATCTGCAGTAAGTAATAGCATAATGTATTTTTACTTTTTAGCACCTTTTTGCAATAAGGTCCTAAAACTATTTAAAAAAAAATCTAAACCCATTCTTGAGTTGCAAGAAGACTGCAAAAATGCAAGAGCCTTCCCCATGTTATTCTGCACCTTCCCTGAGCCTGGGCGAGCGTCACCCTCCCGCCCCACGGGCCGTGGGGCTCCCGCACCTTGAGCTGCGCGTAGAAGTTTCCGAGGCTGCAGCAGACGCGGCACTCGAGCATCTTGTCGTCGTTGTTGTGCGCGTAGCGCAGCGCCTTCTCAAAGCACTCCAGGGCCTTCTGGAAGACACTGAGRCCCATGAAGGCGTTGCCCATGCTGAGGCTCACCTGGCCGTTCAGCTGCAGGCTCACGGTGGTGCCCTGCATGTTCAGGCACGTCTTACAGTACGAGATGGTTTTCTGGAATTCACAGAGCTTCTCATTGCTGCGAGCCAGGTTTAGGTAGCTCTCCGTGAGGAAATCCGGGTCGTCCAGCTCCCGTGCTGTGTCAATCTGTACCACTGCAAACTTCAAGTAGAAAATAAGGTGTTTATAAAAGCATGTAATTTAGTTGTGGATGCCCAACCGTCCACAGAGGGGCACAGTCACGGAGGAGAGGCTCAGCTCTGAGCAGGCCGCAGAAGCAGCAGGGGCTGAGGAACAGAGCACATCCTAAACAGTTATCTAGTGCTTTAAAAGGTGTCTGTGCAGCCTGGAGAAGCCTCCCTCTCTCTTTATACAAAGCCCTCTGGGCAAGGAAGCTGAACTAGGTTGGCAGTTAATGGAAAAAAATCTGTTGAAGGGCCCTAAAGAGATCGTGAGGCAGCAAACATTCAGCACAGCCCAATTCCATCCTCTTACATTCAGTTTAATTTATTCCATTTTTAAATGGAATTCTTCAAACATTAAAGCAGTGTATTAATAAAGAAATGATAACAAGCTGCTTCATCAAACAATTTCATACCACCAAACTGCCGTTTAGTTGTGGTGATGTGTGGTTTTTGCTCTAGAGCCATCAGGACTCACTGCGTCCTGTCCTCTGAGAGGATTTGAAGTCCTTGTGTTTGGGCTGCAAACCCTCTGGGCTGGGGTGCTCCTCTGTGCTTTGCCATGAACCAAGTGMCCTGAGAGGGTGAGTTAGTACCGGTAGTGACAATAATATTTAGCAACTCTCTTGGTGTGTAAATCTGTCAGAGGTAACAGTTTGACTTACTGATAGCAATTCCCAGGGCCACCAATTCCTTCCCTTTTTGTTTTGCATAATGGTACCACATGTGGCTTAAACATTTTTTTTCACAAAATTAAAAGTAAAACCAACAGCTTGTGCTTTGGTGTATTTTTTCACCCTTTTCTTAGCACTTTAGGAAGGCTGCTGTGTGGATTTGGTGATGTGTATTAGCAGATCCTTCCTCACATTCCCTTACCTTTTTAACAAGTTCTTCATTACTTCCCAGTTGCCACAGACTCCTTTCTTGGTGTGAAGTAACTGTTCTTTCCAAGACAGATTGAGCATCCTAACTCTTCTTAAATCATGGTTAACTTCATACCTCTAGGTCCCAGACTCCTCTTCTCCTCTCCAATTCTTATTTTCTCTTCACTGATTTACTGCTAACGCTGTCCTCCTTGTTTGCTTGTACACAGTAAAATCTTCATGTTGAATGAAACCATTTTTCCTTCCCAACACTGTGAGGAATCTAAATTCACCTACTCTGCTCCCGTTTCCTGTTCTCTTCTCGGGTGACAAAGGAACGTTTAGGTCTACGGGGCCCCTTCCTCTTCCTGTTTCATGTTCACATGAAGCCTTCTGATTTTTCTTCAAGTAGTCACATCTTACCTTCTCTCTTCATTAATCAGTTTGCCTTTTTTTTTTTTTTTTCCCCCAACGGCATCTCGTCCCACATCTGTCAGAATCTTGTTTTTTTTTTTTTTTTTTTCCAAATGCTTTCCAAGTGTATTGATATTCCTTTTTTTTTCTTCTTCTTCCTTGCAAGTATATCTTTTGAAGATGGGGCTTTGACACATAGTTGGGTTTGCTAGTACGATGTGCCCCTCACCAAGTGCTAAAAGCCGGTACCTACAGCCTTCCAATACAAGATGTGGGTACCCCCTAACTGTGCTGCAGCATTACCAGCTTAGCAAAGGGCAACTGAAAATCACAGAACAAGAATATCAAGGCCTAAGTAAGTCCCTATTTCAGGCTGAGAGAGTTTCTGAAAACTATTCGTCTGCTTGTCCTGCCTCACAGATTCTTGAGTCACTGTCTCAAACGCTTCCTGCTACTCTATATGCAGCCTGTCACTTCTCAGATACACTCGTCAGCTTCTTTTTATTTAATCAGTTACRTTTATCTTCATACTCTCGAAGTTTAGCTTCAGCTTGTTTTTGCCACCCTTCCATCAAGCCCCTTATCTGCCTTTTTTCCATGCTGTCACGACAATTGGGAATCGCTCCTTGATCTCATCTGTCACGCCCCTTTTGCAGTGTGTCTGTCTCTCAAAGAAAACCAACAAAACAAAAACTTTCTTTTTCCCTCTTTCTTCTTTTAATCACCCCAATACAAAGAAATAATTATAACAAAAACCAATGAGAGATTTGTATGAGATTTCAAACAGCAGKTGAACAACCAGGTATTAGACATCTCTGATTGTTCTATAGAAAATTCCTGGAATTTGCTTTTCACAGCCTTGTATAAGCTGAAATCATCTTTCAGTGGGGCAGAGGCCCCCTTTTCACATCTCTCTGCGATGCTAGATCAGATGGGGCAGGTAGTGGTGTGGAGTAAATCAACGACAGTCCCCGTGATTAACTGGAGAACCTGATTAACCTGAAACCCCAAGGGACAGGCCACTGCAAGCAGCACGCTGTGCATCCTGCAGCCTGGCCTGTTGGACTGAGACAACCCACCACAGGCAGCAAGCTCGGGACAAGTCTCACTGACCAGCAAAATCCCTCCCCTGCGCTCCCAGCGCAGCGCCCAGCCGCTCTGCCCAGCGGGTGCGACCCGGCCGCCGCCTGCGCCTCGGCGYCCTTACCTTCAGCATGTCTTTGTACCTGCCCATCTCGGCATGGGCGGTGATGAGACAACCCAGAACCCGAAACCTGCCAGCAGGATCCGCAGACTTCTCCAACACCCTCATCCAGACTTGCAGGGCCTTTTCGGTATGATTAGACTGGTAGAGATGAAGTCCTTTCTCTATCTGCTGCTTCGTCTGGTCCTGGCCCATCTCTCTTCTGCATTAAAAAGCCTCATACACTAACCTTAAAGGAGTGCCTGAGAGAGAACACAACATAAAGAGCCCTAAGGGAGGAGGGCAGGTTGCGTGCTCAGAAGGCCTGGAGCCATAGAATCCCAGCCATGCCGGGGTGCTGGAGCTGTGGCAGGCAATGGCAAGAGGGGCTTGCTCGGCACGTAAGACAGGACTCCGATCAAGCAGACAAGTGTCTCGCTCGCTAGGACTCCATCTGCGCGTTCGCCTCGCCAGCCCCATAAACAAAGAGGAAAAGCACAACAGGGAGAGAAAGAGAAAAATYGCCAGCGATTGGAGTGAAACCCAATCTGGGCAGCCGGTGCTGGGCTCCCCCGCATTGGCTACAGCTGTGCCCGCCAGTCGGGCTCACGTGGTTCCCAGGAATGCTGGTCGGGCTTCCTGGCTCCCAAGGTCAYGGCGAGCCAAGTGCCTGTCCCAGCCCACCACTATGCAGCTTATAAATACTGCGGGGAGAGACAATCAGCTGTGGGTACAGGGATGTGTCCACTGTCTCTTTTTCCTCTTTCTCAAGCAATCCCTCTTTAAGAAGCCCTGGTACTGATGGTGTCTGGGACACAGCAGCATCCCCTAAGATGCCAACTCTGTGGACCAACTAGACAGAAGACCTAGAAGACCAGGGCCCCATACAAGCCCTACCTTTTTCAGAAATAGAAGGCAGAACATAGGTTTGGGTTCCTTTTTGCAGACCAATTAGGAAAAACAGCAGCAATTCACCTATTTAATGAAGGTCCACATGCAGAAGCAGCACATCTCCAGCCRCAGCCCTCCTTCCACATGAAATCAGCGGTGGCTCTTCCCAAAGAGAGGTAGCAGCTGATGGAATCATCATCTCACAAGCTGGACCATCCTTGCCTGCATCAAGGCCGCTTAAGGCAGCACAGATCCAAGGGAGACTTCCTTAGGTAGCATCCCTCACAAAACAGAAGACTCCAAGAAAAAAGAGAACAGGAACCATAACCTTTCCAGAGGCTTCACATCACATTCATTTTTCTTTAGAGATACCATACAGTGTTTTTTTCCTAAAGTTTCCCTAGAAGAGATAGTAGAAAATGGTAGAAAAATCTTGCTACAATCAGACCTGCTCTCTTTTATGAGCTTGTCTCCCCCATCCATGATATCATTACTCAGTTCAGCACTATTTTTCAGAGAGGTCTTCCACTAGAAGACGTTTTGGCATAAACGCTGTGTGCTTTGAGACTTTGGAAACAGAAACCATCAAGTAAAGTTTAGGCACAGGTAAYGCACAGAGATCATTTCAGCTTACTCTTAACGCTGTTACATAGGCGTTTTAGATTTTATGGCTTTCATAGAAAGCCTCATAGAGAGCAAGAAGCGTTTCTTCTTGCTACACTGATTGCTATATGTCTCCCTGGAGACAAGTGGTGGGACAGGTACAACGTGAAAGACTGATCCACGGACATGAGGCAGGGATAATAATGGAGCCATCAGATTTCTGAACTTGGAGAAAGAGGCTAGAAGGCCAGAGACAGCAGCCACTGGAGTCTGCTACATGCAAGAATCAATGAAGAGGTCAAGAAAGGGGAAGCAAAATCACTTAACTGGTTGCTTGGGCAGACTGCTTTGCAAAATTACTGCCCACAAGTAACCTGCCAATAACACAAACCAACCCTGATGGTTTCAGACCACTTTGCCTAGACACTGGTTCCATCAATACTGTCATGCACTTGTTGCTCAGACTGCACATCCTTGCCTTTGGAGTTGTACTTTATTTTCCCATGAAAATAGGAAAATCTACCTCATCCACCTACCAAGATGAAAATTCATCCTAGGAAAATAAGAACTAGGAAAATCAGCAAACTCAAATTGRTGATCGTCAAAGAAGAGAAATATACTCTCATATGGAATGTGCCAGTATGCACTGCCCAAATAAGGAGGGATAAATGGATAGAGTCACCTAGGCACCACCTGCACCTCTCTGGGAAGCAAAGGGAGCAGGAGGCAGTCCGCAGCYCAAGTCGATATGAGATTCAAGGCGGCTTCTATATGAAATGGCCAAGTTCCATCTCAGATACTGCAAATAAATTGGCCTGCAAGGTCCACAAAACATCGAACTGGGGAATATCAGTGTCGTGCAGGGCAGTCACACACCCGCTTTCTGCCCGGGAGCACTCTGAGCTCCTTGTCCTCCCCTCTGCTCTTCAGGATGCTCCTGGCCCCATGAAGATGAGTATAGGGCTGGTCAAGCCAGGAAGATTAGAGCSTGGAGTTGAAACGAGTACTGAGAGGAGGAGGTTTGAGAGAGGCCTGTCTATTTCTTCTTGATGCTGACAGAGTTTGAAAACTCATGGGAAATGCTGCTGATTTTCAGAAATTAAATAGGCTAGCTCTTGTGGTTTAGTAGCTGGCTGAGTGGTGCTGGCCTTTTAAAGAGGAAGAAAAAAAATCCCCTAACTCCATAAAGTACATAAAAAAGCTATCTACCCAGAGAGAMCCGTATCAGCTTCTGTAACACACGATTGACACGGCTGCTGTTTACACATCGCGTGAGATCAGCCCAGCCAGCTCTGTTACACAAGSAACAACCTTCCATCCCACACGGTCCATTTTCTGATTCAATTGTTTCTCTCCATCTTGTACCCCAGACATACACGAACTGAAATCTCTCCGGCCTCGCTTTTCGACAGCTGCAAATTAGCTGCAGGGATCCCGGCCCCGTCCTGTGCAACAGGTGCCCAGGCCTGGCCTCACGACGGCCCAGGCAGGAATGCGCCGCTGAGGCCCGACGCTTGCAACCGCTCTCAGATTTACACTCGTGTAGGAAGTAACGGGGTGAAATGGAGTACGCCAGAAAAGAGGAGAAAGAGACATGGAGGAGAAACAAGCTGCTCCGGAAACACTTGCTGTCTCTGAGCTGCAAGTAGGCAGAATGGAAGGAGGAACACTTTTGGATTTTTGTGTGATTTAGAAATGTGCTTAAGTCACAGTCATCATGGTACCTGCCCTCCGAGACACGCAACATTGATGTCAAACTCATGGCAAATGGTCTATACCAAATGGTAATCTTTAAAAAATTCATTTTATTGAAAAAAAGATGCATTTTAGTTCTRGAAGCAAAATAGATACCTTTTAACAAAACCTTAGCTAAGAAGTACATATTTATTTATTTATTTATATCCCACTTCATTTTCGGTTTCCCAGGGCAGCRTTCCCAGGACCAGGAGCACTGGGATATGCAGATAACTTGCCATGCTGCAGACCAAGTTAGGTCCAGCAAGACTGGCCTTGGACCCAGAGCGGGGGCYAAGTAAGGAGGCAGGGGAAGGCATGAGGATCGTAGGAAGGGGATGAGCCGCTGTCTCCAGGAGCGCTCATCTAATCCCACGCGCCACCATTCTGGCTCTGTTCAAATATAGCTCACGTTTGGTAGCATGCTCAAGTTAATTAGTTTGTGAAACTCCACGGCGCTCGGTGCACCCACAGGAAAGCGGCTTCCCAGCACCAGGACTGCGAGGTTGGATGTGGCTGCACTTCACTCCCCAGGGTATCTTGTATCTGCAGTATCCTGACCTCTGTATCTTGTCTAATGGGGAATTTACTATAAAAAGATACAAATTGGAGGCTAAAAAAAGCAACTGAAAAATCTYTTCCATTTCTCCTCAATGTAACGGATCACGTAGAGGAAAAAGCGCAATGCTGTTTTGTGCATCCAGAACAAGTGGCATTGCAGCAGGAAAGTTTAATTGCTCACAGGTAACAAATGGAAAACAGGTCTCCCACCTGGTGTCTTCCCACTGCCGGGCGCCGGAAGAGCCTCAAGTTTAAGCCATAAAGACAACACACAAGGAGTCTTCTCAAACAGTTTAATAGCAAATAAACAAAGGAAGGTACCACACTTGGCATATACAAAATGACTTGTTGTCGGTGTGTCTGTGCAATTAAAACAGCTTTAAGTTGCCCTTTGGGACAAAAAGAAAAAGAAAAAAACACACACACACACACACACACAAAAGGAAAAAAATTCCTTTAACACATACTCGCTCGTTCCAAACTTGTAACAAATCTTCTCTTTTTAAATCCACTACACAAACTCTGTGATCAGCTCAGAAAAGCAACACGTGCTCCTCTGCTTTTTAAACCATTAAAGTAAAATCCGTAATTCTCTACAGAGTACAACACAATTTCACACAAAAAGACATTTTGTTTTGCAAATCAAAACAAGAAAAAAAAAGAACAGCTCAAACAAGGTAAAGAAAAGCATTTCTACGACTGAACCACGACTTCGAGTTGATTAAATCCCGTTTACTGCAGAACAGACTCTACATTTGGTCATAGTGGCAATTTGTTTTCTCGTCACATTGTGAATCACTTTACATTGTTTTCTAGTAGAAAAGGCAAAAAACTGTACAAAACCCCTAGTGTTAAATACAATGTTTGTACCAATAAAAAAGCCCACAGGTTTGTCTCCAAAATGTAAATTTTCTTTTTAAATTATTCACAAAAAGCAGCCAAAAATCAGAAAGGCAGCTGCTGCTCCACTGTCTCAAATCCATTAAAACCACCACAGAACAATTAAAACAACCAAAGGAAGAAAAGGAAAGAAGAAAGGAAAGAAACATCCAACGTTTGGCATTTTGGTTTTCTTCAGATTACTTTTCCACAGGTTTCCCCGACGTTCCTTATGGAACCCAATGCGCATGTACGGACATGTATTGGCAGTTGCTCAGTACACTGCAGGGTGTCAGTGCCCCCCCGACACAGAGCCCTGTGCATTCAGACTGTGGGACTAACAGCAGCCAGCCCACAACCCTACCTCCCAAACAAGCACGTCCCTGTCCCCCTCTCCTCGTCCGGCCTTGCGCTCCACTCCCAGGTACATGCACCCCATCCAAAAATGTTTTGTCTCTTAGAAGCAGATTCAGGACTGTCTACACAAATCTAATCAGTGTCTGTTGAGAATTACAGAATCCTCAGCCAACTCAGCAGTAGAGTAAATCCTTTAGCATCTTCATTATCTAAAGCACTGGACGAAAGTAAGAATTCCACCCAATCAAAGAGCGTTAATTTTCTCAGGAAATGCCTTTCTCCTGGGATTTCATTCCACGCTGTTTTCTCCTGTTAAGGCACCTATGCTAGCTCACTTCTCCCTGTGACGAAGTTTCACCACAGCAAACACTCGTCCAGGTGCCTTCATCTAGAAGCTACATCCCAGTTCCTAGCTGTGCAGGTCGCATGCAGGGTAGGGGGAATCCTGCCACCCAGAAAGCGGCAACCTGCTCTAGTTCCTCCTGTGAAGCAGGAAAACTGCTTAGCTCATTACCCAATTAAAAACTAAAAAAAGAAAAAAGAAAAAAAAAACTAAAAAAAAAGAAAAAAGAAAAAAAAGCCCTAAAAAATCTCCGTAGAGATTCCCCAGCTAAGGTCCTTGAGGAGAGAGCTGGGGATGGTACCCTGTTCAGGAAACAGCTTCCGAGGCTGTCGTATTGTGCTTGTCACTTGGGCAAAGAGCCAGCAGTTGTGACCAGGTTTACGAACGCTTCCTCTGGGATATTCCAAACATTTTGTTTCAAGAGCTGACCTAGAGTCTTCAGGGATCCTGCCACCAAGGTCTGACTGATGATGTTAAGCAGGGGCTGGACTTCACACAAAGCATGCCCTAACTTTGATAAAGTACTAGTCAAATGTGTTTCAAAGGAGCCCTGGTTTCAGAGAACTTTGGAAACAGAAACACTGTGGACTGCCCCACTTTCCTGCTTCCCAGCTATTCCCTTCCACCAAAACTCCCGCCATGGCAGCAGTGCAATCCAGCCCCGGGGCACCTCAGAGATGGAGCAAGGTCCAGGTGCTCTGTCAGGCAGACAGTCTAAGTGCACAGGTAGATGCCCTCAGGTGGCTTCTGATCGGATATTTGTTATACCCAAAACACCAATTTAAAAGGATATCTTCGAAACCCATTAAATTGCTCAGTTTTTGCACAAACTATAGAAAACAGAGAGGTGAAGGCGATATATACGAGGGTGTGAAGAAAACAGCAGGAAACATGCAAAACATTTCTGGGCACTATCTTAGTCTGGAAGAGTAAAACAAAACCATCACATTTTGCTGAGGAGACTGTAGTTACAAAAAAACAAGCATGCTGGGGCTTAACAAAATACACCACCACCTTTGATCAAATTTTCACTGCAGACTGATAATCACACAGGGAAGAGGGGGAGCAAAAAAAAAAAAAAGATCAGTAAGTGCCAGGGCAAAAATGTAGCTACAATCAGAAGTGTAGTTCAAGTGTTTTCTGCTGATGCCACTCAAGTCACGAGTTTAAACTCATAAAAATACATGCTGTCTCCTCAAGCACAGAAACCAGATCAGCAAAATGTGACTAGGAAGCCT
Source organism: Nothoprocta perdicaria (assembly GCF_003342845.1). Taxonomy (NCBI): domain Eukaryota; kingdom Metazoa; phylum Chordata; class Aves; order Tinamiformes; family Tinamidae; genus Nothoprocta; species Nothoprocta perdicaria. Next base: position 801,657 of record NW_020454716.1, read on the forward strand.
CCTGAAAGATTGCGTCACACCATACAATCGACTTTTTCTTCAAAACTGTGTTTGTTTTGTTGTTGTTGTTGTTAAAACTAAGCACACAGGAAAAACTAAGCCTAGAAAGTGATTGGCTGTATGTTCACAGAAATACAAATACTCCACAAGGTATGCTAGCAAGGCTGCTCTGAAGACAATTACAAAGAATCAGATTCACAAAATCAAGTGGTTATCTTACGAAGGTCTAGAAAAATAGAATTTTTTTTTTAATATTCAAATGCAAGTTTAAATATTCCCCTTCAGCAGTCTTTCTAGCAAAACCAATTTGGCAGCACAAAAAAAATCAAAAAACAAAAAACCAAAAAACAAAGAAAGAAACAAACATAATAAAAATACACATCAGCATCAAAGGTCAACACAAGGTCAAAGGTGAGAGTTCAAGCATCAGAGAAGCTGAAGAGACAAGGATTTGGACGATGTACTTGAACGCCACATCGACATGCTTTAGGCACAACGATGAACAAACGGCAGGAATCTAGAAAAAAAACAAACCAGAAAGAGGGAGACCCACTGAGTTACACAGAGCAGTACATCCAAACACGGAGAGAGAGAACAAGATGGGCACCGTACAATGAGGCCTTCTTGGGAAGGGAGTCGACAGGGAAGGGCAGCACATGCCAACAATGGACAAGTGAGAGTTGAAGTACATGAAGGACACCAAGTAAACACCAAACTGCCAGAAACCAAATGGAAGGGGAGGCCTGGATTTCCCTCTCCGCACGCGGGTGTGGGGCCCGCCATGGCCTCATGACACACTGGTTACCGTGTGCCCCCCTTGTCCCGTGCCCAGGCTCTCCATGAGCTCCAGGGAAAGAGCAGAGCAAGCAGCTTTCCCAAGAGACCAACTCCAAAAAAAAAAAAAAAAAAAAAAAAAAAAAAAAAAAAAAGGAAATATGGCTCCAGGGCTAACATCTGCCCACACATTAAGACCACGAGAGACAAGACAGAGGACACAAGGGATTCACAGGTGGTTTGATGACTGGGACTTGGCTTGCATTCTATCATGGGAGGTTCTTAGGCAGTGTTAGCCCATGAAATCCATGCCCTCTTTYGGCTACAGACCCCTCTTATTCCCTAGGAGCCCAGAAAACTGTGAGTGGATGGTTTAAAACAGGGGGAGGGAAAATAAAAAGATTATACAAGACAAGTAAGTGGAACCAAAACCCCCACACAATAGAGAAGAATTCCTTAAGACTTGACTGCAAGTTAAGACTTGTCCTAGCTGAGCCCTTTTCACACCATTAGACCTGCACAAGGGTTTTCCTTTCCAACCTTTTATATAAACAGCCCCCAGCTCCCTGGCTTTGTGAGGAGGGGATTCTGGGCTCTGAGAAGCTCTACAGTCACTTTTGCCAGTTTCATGAATAAAAAAATGTTTCCTGAAGCCCTCGAGCTGATTTTTTTWAAAATAATATCTATATTAATATAAATACCTCTGCTGCCTTCCCATAGTCTCTAAACTACTGAATGGAAGCAACATGATTTATTTTAGGGAGAATGTGGGAGGTAGGGGAGAAGATTTCATCTAAGTTTTTCTAAATCTCCTCCTTGGTGCCCTATTTCTTCAGCACTTCTCAATGCTGCCAGTTAAAAGGCTGAAGAAAAACAAGAGGCTTTCCTGCTATCCTCCAGCATTTATAGCATGCTTGAGAACATATCATGTGTTGCGCTCCAGTTTCAAAGCAATAGGCACATTGCCAACTAAACCTGCAAACTTACTAGTACTGCCGAGATGAACGTGCTCTTCATAGTTCCTAATTTAGAGACGGGACTTAAAATGAAGCTTCAGCCAACTCCAACAAACACASTACAACGCAACTCAGTTATTTCTAAAGTTCTAGGAATGCTCTAGGTAGCCTGAAGAACTGTGAGTTTTCAGCGATAAACCAGACAGCTAAACTCATCACAGGGACTCTGAGGCACAAGAGAAAAACAACAAATCAAGTGACATCTGCATGCACCACAGGAATCCCTTGCGCAATTTGTTTAGAGGTTTTGGATATTTTTTTTCAAATATTTAATTCAGCAATTTCAGAGGAAGACCAAGTTTCATTAAAGGTCTTCTGGATGGGCAAAAAGAGTCTTTAGASCAGCCTACAATAGCAGAGCCATGAAATAAAAGCTTATTAGCTTAGTGAAAGTTATTTTAGTGTGTCCCTGTTCTATTCTCACAGATATGAGGTAACAGTGCATCTTTATTCTGTATTTTACACTTTGTGGTATGTCTGATTAGTGATGCAAAACATCCTTAAATATCTGCAGCAGGAGGCTCTCAAAGCGTATTACTTGTGTACAGCTGCATCTTTCATTTACAGTGTGATTTGTCCAAGTTGCTTTTAGATGTTTCCAAATGAAATAGYTATGAACAATTTCACAACCCAATGAATTGTGTTTGCCTTTCTTTCCCTAAGTCACAACTATTAGCATGAAGAAATGCTCAAGTTAATTCTGTCTTGCAGGCAGGTTTCCAAAATAACTTTTATCATTTAGGTAAAAATCTTTTTTACTTATATTTTCTTTTAAGCAATTTTCTTTCATCTACTTTCCAGGTAATAGAGTCAACAGCTAGTAAATAGATCTCATTGTTAAGATATATAAAGATATTCATTGCTTGTTTCATGTATCTTTGAAAAGTTACAGTCCTCATTCTGCTTCGGCTTAACTATACTGACTCCCAAACCATTGTCTCATAATGCAAGCTCTGCAGTACTAGAAAACTAAGCTGCATGGAGACACCTATTTTTAAACTGCTTATTACCTGCAGGGCTGATGAATCTGAGTCACTTTGCTACAGCACTAGATACTAAGCAGCATCAGGCTAAGACTTTGATTGTTCATAATTCTCCCATCTTATTATGATATGTCAAGTAGAATCAAATGTCTTGATTTAAAAAAACTCTATCAAGTAGAAAAATATTTTCCTCTCCTAGAAACATATAAGCATTTCCTGATGCACTCATGGAATTGTTTCATCAGAAATCCTACTAGATTTTGTTGTAGAAAATTCTGATTCTGCTTTTGAGTATACAAAATACTTTGCCCATATGGCTACTTAAGCAAATCCCTCTGCAGTTTACTTGAACTTACCCAACTCCTAACCTACTATCCATGAAATCTGATCCAAGAACAGGTCATAACCAAGACACATATCTAATGATAGCTTCCAACATTAAAATATTGCAGAGAGTATCAAGTTTGCCCCAAATATTTCTGCTATTTTAATGTCTTTATTTTTTTCTTAATCATTCCTCCCAATCTCATTCTTACTAGCGCATTTTAGCATTTTAAAGTCTGATCTGCAGAAACTTCCTCCTCTGCATTACTCAGTATTTCAGTGTTTTTTTTTTCCCCCTCACATCAGCTGCTAATTCAGAATCTGCTTCTATGTCTTGGGCAGTTTACCCCATAAGGCCCTAAAACAGATGACTGGTTTGTTTTGCACTTGAATGAGAACATGTCAGAAATCTAAAAATCAAACCAAACCCCCAGACCCCCAACCTTTCCTGTCAATGAGYGAGGAGGACACCTGGCTTAAAACTGGAAGGCAAGAAGGGCAGAAATCCCCAGAGTCAGTGACAGCCACCAACCAAGCAGATCCAGAAATACTGATCTTATCTGATCAATTGCATTATCAGAAAAAAAATCTGCCCCAGTCACAGACTCGATACATTTATTACCTTTGGCAACATACACATTGATACACYGAAAAAAAGGGGATGGGAGATCAAATCTGAAACAAATACACAAGAAGGGCAAAATCTTCAGCTGGTGAGAACTGATGCAGCTCTGCTGAAGAGAGCAGGAGAGCACTGATTAAAGCCATCTGAGGATCACACCTTTCAGAAATTTAACCTGCATAGTTTTCTGTTTTTTTTTTTTTCTTCTTTTTGGCAATACTTAAAATATAGTTATGCCAGTAAGGCACACAAGCTAGCCCAAGTTAGGTGTCTATGGCGATTATGTTTGGGAAGAATCACTGACCAAACTGAGCCACAATGTAAACGGGTGAATCTCCTAAGGTCAATAGGAGTTAACACCTATYTGTAACAATGCTGAGCTTGATCCAGAAGTTGCAGTACTGAGGACAGGCTATAGGACACAAAAGCTAAAACATCTAGCTTAGGGCAACTGAAATGATTACTGAAGAGGCCAGAGCACCAGGTTAAAAGAAAAACAGGACAAAGGTCTTGGATAGTACAGTGGGTAGGGTGCAAAGCAGGTAAGAGTGACTGTAGAGACCCCAGAGCGCAGTGCTCTCCTCCACTGGTTCACAGCGTTAATCTTTCCCATTGGCAGTTGTTGGGCTGCAAACAGGCCACTGAAAATCAGTAGTTTCAATCATGCACATCATTATGTGTGTAAAACAATCACATTCAGGATTCTACAAAACCCTGGCCTTTTTTTTTTTTTTTTTCCAGTGAAATAATTTAGGTAATAAATATTCTCCATCCTGGAGCTGTATAAAACCTCTATAAAAATAGAAACAACATTCTTGGTTACAGCAGGTTGCACTTGGAGCAGCTGCTCCCAACCATTTTTTTTTTCTTTTTTTTTTCTCTTTTTATTTTTTCTTGAAAAGTATATTATTTATAAAAAAATCCCATCATCACCCTGGAGGCCTTCACACTCCAACACTCTCTTCTCAGAAAACCAGGACACATCTCTCCCATTGTGCAGAATTCAAGTGTACATGGTTCACTTAAGTGTATGCTTACGTTTCTAGATAGAGAGATCCAAATGATTAACATGGAAGGGTACCACATGCCAGCATAAATGGGACATTTGGCAGTCTGGCCTTTCAACCATTTCCACCAAAAGATAATCTGAGCACTAATAGATTTATTTTACCTTTCTGCCACAAAAAAGAGACAGATAGATTTCAAGTAAATGTTTTTCAATTTAACAAGGGAAGGGATTCTTCTTGAACTGTCTGGTCAGGCCTTGTACTTCCGAGGTCAGGGAACTAAGTCCATGCGAATGCATGACATTCCCAACGGACCACAGCTGCGCCTCTTGCACATGGGCATCCATATTCTGAACATGATTTCAGGTTTGATGAATTCAGTGCTCCTCCTGCTGGAGCAGAACAGAAAGCCCAAACCCTATGTTCGACCCACACTCATTTAGCAGCTGGCTCCCAGATTGTAGTGTTATCTGGTGCCCTAGGAAACAGCATCACCAACTGGGAATATAAAGGAAACAAGGAAATGGAGAAAATATGAGGTAAATAGAACTTCTGTCAAAGAAATACATAAATTGTAAACTTTCTCTTCAGACAGAGGTGGATTTTGGTGGTTATAACACGGGACTCCTTCAAACGATTCAGGCCAGAGTGTCAAAAATCCTTTGAGTCCCCCAAAACCAGTGTATAACAAGGCCCTTAGCAACACATTAGCATTTCATAAGTGTGCAAAAAAAGCRTATATTCACTGGAGGGTTGTGTTGAATTTTTTCTTCAGTATAGAAGACAACAGATGATGCCAAAAGGCAGAATAAGACGGGATGGCTCAGTGCTCTGCTATGGTTCAACAGCTCCTGTGTTATTCCTGTTTTGCACTGGCACACATCACCTTAAAGGAAAACTGCAGTTTAAAGAAATACCTAAATACTAGACTAAACCACTCCACAAAATAGTTTTTTTTTTTTAAATAAAGAATTCTTTGCAACACAGTAAAACTGAAAAAGCAACTGTCATGTGAACATGTATGAAGCAGGAGTCTCAAAGAGTTGTTTTAGGGTAAACACTTGGCTTTGTGTATATTTAACAGTCATTTCAACGGAGGAACAGTCTTATGCTTATCAGAATGAATATAAAGCAATGCTCTGTAGAAGGATATTACTCCACAGAAAGGGGGAATTTGAGAAAATGTCAGGAAAAATATATGGCAAAAAATATTCCTAGTTTGTCAGGGTTCTAAAGTTTCTTGTTTCCATCTCTACTTGTATCCACTCCTCCAGATTAAGCTGTGTCTCTCTAAAGCTTTCTACAATACCTAACTGAATTATATAGGGATAATTTTCCTAGGCATGGAACAATTCACTCCATCTCCTTAATATTCAGTGGTAAACTGCAGTGAAATCTTCTGAGCTGAGACATTACTTTATGAAAGTGCTGCATACGTTCACAGTGCTACACAAACACCACTTTATACAGCGCAAAAACAAAAACAAGCCCCCAAAACTGCAGTTTTCCTTTAACTCATAAATGTGTTCACTCTTCTAGCCTGTCTCCTGCTTAGAGATGAATTATTAAATCCCCACAAAGGCAGAGAGATAAGGAAGCTTCAAAGAGTGGGGCATGACAAAGGCTATGTGGAGTCTGTTCCTTGCTCAGCCAGACTTGGATGGACTCAGGTCTCCTTTCTCACCATCCTTGTTCTCATCAGCTGTTCAGCGTTATTTCTGCTTCCCCTTCTCCTCTCCACCCCAAGGCAGTGTGGTGTTGGTTTCTGCTGCTCCCTTTTACCTTACCTCTCCACCCCCAAGGAGCTGGCATTGGTCCTTCTCAACACACACTGGTTACAAACACAGCAAACTTTAAATAAGGGAAAAAAAACCTCAGCGATATGGCACCTAAACTCCAAAGTAAAACACTGGAAACAAAAGCACAAACTTGTCCTCCATCCGAAGCAGGATTCCCAGCAGAGGTTGCAGCCGAGTCTTCAGGGGAAGATGTGCCAGATAGAACGGCATGGATCAGCTTCCAGGACTGCAAAAACACAGCCTTAGGGCTTCGAATCACTATGTGCGCTCCTCCCCAACTTACCAGAAGATCCTTCTCACTCCAGTCCCGGAGGGGAGGGGCGCTCAGTATGGCTTGCTGTCGTTCTTAGAGCGCTTCAGTTGCACTTTCAGRCGCTTCATGCCAATCTGAAAGCCGTTCATCGACTGAATGGCAGCCTGTGCAGAGACGGGATTGTCGTAACTCACAAAACCTAGAGAAAGCAAAATATAAAATTACAGCACAGTTCTCCATACTGTTTACTCATGACTGGAAATGTAGGCTGTATTTTATTTTATATTTCATTCCAGAGAAAGACAACCTCAGACAGGTTTTGAAGAAACCCAAACCTATCTTAAGTACCTAACTCCGGGCGATGGCTGATGTCACTGTCTACGGAGAGATCATTCCGTACACAGATGTTATGGCCTCGGTACGTTCTTTGTCTTTTAAAAATAATTAGCTTGCTAGCATGTTTTGATTACCCAGAACTAGAAGATACAAGATATGAAGCAGCACAAGGCTACCATGGAAAAAAGGCTGACCTGCAACATAGAAAACCTCCCCTAGCACAACAGTGACAAGACCTTACTGAACTCCAAAAATGACACATTGGCTATCCCTGAGATTCCAAAGAAAGGAAAACAAACCTCCAAATCTCATTTTGTGCACACAGCCTTCTACTAGYCAAGCTGTTGTGGCAACATGAACTTAAGCAGCTAACTGAAAACAATTTAATTGGATAATTACAAGCGTGACAGGTTGGTTTAGGATACACTTCCTGCCCTGTTACACTTCCAAGCCAACACATGCCAGGCAGAGCAAAATCAGAATAAAAAATGCAACATAAAATAGGTAGCAAATACCAGCTGAAATGATTTTACTTGAATGACAAAGGCTTCAAAAATTAGAAGGAAGCTTTAAAAAAATGCCTTCTGAGCATTTACAAGATCAGAGGTAAGTGCTCTCTATTATAYTTTACACATAATATAAAAGTATAAATAGAAATAACTCACAATGATTATAATAAATCCAAATAATATGCACATCAATGTAAATAATTACTGAAAAGGTAGAAAGGGGTAGAGGAAAAACAATATCATGATTAGTTTGCAAACACCAATCACGGTGAATTACCTAGTATACCTAATGGTATAGCAAGGTTGAATAATACGAAATTAAGGACAGGGAAAATTCTCAATAAGCACGAGGAAGATATATTTTATTTTTTGAAGAGTTTTTTTTTTTTTTTTTTTTTTTTTTTTTTTTTTTTTAAGGTACATGAAGAAAGATTCACAACTTAAAAGCTAGACAGGACAAAATACTGGAAAAGAGATTACTAACAAAAACAAGCCACAAATTCCAAAGGCACACACTACAGTGAGGTCCAATTTGGCAAACAAAGTACAGGAGATAACAGGATGGGAAAAGGGAAAACTCAGTGAGTCACACATACCAGTGTAGATGACATCACTTAACACTGTGGTCTTAAAACACAGAACTTTCTTAAAATTAAGCAAACAAAACAGTTAAAAGTATTTTAGAAAAGTGAATAYGTAGTTGTCATTACTATTTCTTGTCTCTCCCTATGAACTTCAAACATTTTCCCCTCACAGAGCAACATCAACTTCTCATTTTCAGCTATCTTGGTCTTCCTACTTTGCATTCCCTTTTACAGGTAATGATTAGTCCCAACCTACCAAAACACTTGCTTAGATTGGTCTGCTTGTCAATGAAAACCTTGGCAGAGACAACATTTCCAAATGGCATGAACATCTGCAGCAGATCCTGGTCCCCAAACTCCTGGGGGAGATGGTAGATGAACAGATTGGCTCCCTCGGGACCTGCAAATAACCAGCACAAGCATAAGTTCAGAAGAAAGCATGGGTAACACTGGCCTACTTTACAAAAAAAGGTGAAAGCACCATTCAAGCCAACTGAATCTTCCACAGAGAACAATGCCCTTGCCGTGGACACTTSTGCATCATACTGAATCCTAGAGTAAGTCAGTGTGATCTACTGCTGAGACCATTGAAATAATTCTAGTTCTTCCTCCAGCATCTTTTGCTTATAATTTCCATAGTGTATCAAAAAACACTTACAGATATTTGGTGYAACAAAGGCCAAATAATAAGCCTGAGGCCTAGGGGCTGACAAACAAAAAAATGGCTATACCACATCTGCTGCAAAAAGTGACTAAATAAATCTCAGTAAGCTACAAGTAGTCATATTATCTATATGAGYTCTCTTCCCTTGCTCTACATTTTTTTCCTAATCGTCTTTTAAAAATCTATTTTTAGATGGGGATTTGAATGGGGATTCTTTGTTATTTTACACTGAGCAAAAAAGATGAGCGTTAAGGACACTGGGAAGAGAAAGACAAAGACACAGGGGTCCAAATTCAGAAATACCAACAAAGTCGAATTAAGAAAAAATGCATCTAATTCCCTGACAATGGGATGTGTTAGACTGAAGACCCCCACTCTCCTCTGAGAAAGTGTGTGTGGGGGGTACCATTACTAAGCATTTAAGGCAAGACAATCAAAGGACAAGTCACCTATACAGCATCTGCATTGGATAGTTCTTAACAGAAAGACGATAAAGTTTTTCCTTCTTTATCTTCCGAGACTCAATTTTAAACTATGCTCTGCAGATAAAGTGGTTGMAAGGTTGGGCTACCTCTGTGAAGCAGCTGCACAACTTTCTGCCTACCTTCTTTTTGACTTCCTGCTGCACCAATACTCTGCTGTGTTAAGAGACTCTGATTATAGAGCGTGGGCAGGGCGGCAGCAGCATATTGCTGGATTCCAGAATAGGCCTGGGTGAGGGCTTCCATTGTGCTCCCTGTCCCGTTGGAGAGACCACTGCTGCCAAGTCCTCCATTTAAGGCTGCCATTCCTGTATGGGAAAGAAAATAAAGACGATGGACTATGGCCACTTAGCCAGATATAATAATGCAGAATATTAAGAGTTAAAGTGGCAAGGAGCAGGAAAAAGCTGMATTAGTACAGCTTCAGAAATGCTAACCTGCTCTTTTCTCTACTCACCAAAACATGTAACTTACCTGCTAGAGAGCTAACATTGAGGCCTGCAGTAGCCCCTGCCAGTGTTTGCAATGCTCCAAGAGAAGCCATTGGGTTAACAGAAGAGCTGCTACTGGAGCTAGGTGAAGAACCTGCTATTAAAATAAGATAATTAAACTTCAAGCAATGTTTCTTGGTCTTGACAAGTAAGCTTTCTCATAAAGTTATTACTATAAAAAAAGTTAGCACTGCTCAGACCAAGGCAGAGTATACTTCATGTTTAAAAATACCAAACCCAAAACCTAACTGATCACACCACTTACCATTTAACCCTTTCTTGTGTTTTCAAAAACAAACCAAAACCAAAAAACCTCATTATTATTGCTACAAGAAATGTTACAATTTACTAGAGTAAGATACCTAAAATTCAATCTATAYATGCTAAACTTTGTTCCTCAGCATAAAATGATCAGCCACAATGYCTCTTTCCTGCTGACTGAAGTGAGATAAGAATTGCTGCATACTGACATCTCTCCTTGAAACATCACAAGGTGAAAAAACCTGAAGCAGATAGTACAGACATTAAAAAAAAAAGGCCCCAGTTGAAACTGAGCATATGTTTTTTCCATACCGACAGAGCCTAGGTTATTCTGACACATGAAATAATTTTTCGCTATAAAAATGCTGCTGCAGCAGCCAGGGTTAGTGCCAAGAAAAGTCTTGGAACACACACCCAAAATACAAAGTCTATTCTCTATCAACTGTAACACACACATCCTCAGTCACGTTATTCACTAAGCAAAGTCTTAAAAACACTCTCCCTAGCAGACTAACAGTTTATATGACCTGACAAATTTTACAAGAGATTGAGCTAGTTCTAGATGAACAAACACCAAAATCAAGAAAAAGCAGCAGGTTCAAGTTTAAGTCATCACAAAGATTACTGACATGATAAAAGTGATTATAGATCACCACTTAAAAGTCTGAAGAAGGTGGTAAATAAGAAAAAACATTATACTTATTGCTAGAAGACATACATTTACTGTAATAGACTCATAGAAAAACACTTCGGGATTCTACAAATGAAAAGATACTGAAAATTACTGCCATTGGGGAATCTTTATAGTCAACTTTCTAGAAAAMCTTTCCTGTCTGATCTGTGGCAACATAAGAGTTGAAATTCAGACATTTTCTCTTTCCTTCTTGCTTTTGTAATATTCAGTATGCTTTGCATACCCATTAAAACTTTGAAAAGAATTTTCCACRTTTTTCAACTGGGTTTGCATGCACTACATCCTCATCACCTCACAGACGTTAGACAAAGTTTTTACTGGAGAGGAATACAGTAACTATTTAAGTGAAAAAATGCATACTTGCCAAGYGAGGGCAAGTTAAAACCTTATAACCAATAAAAGGTGCGTGAGAACCCAGGGAACTACACTTTAGACTTCGGCTTTCGTGCTGACAGAGGAAGTGACAAATCTCCCCCAGGGAAAACTTTAGATAACCTTAACAAGTCTGAAATTGAAAGAGAGCATCCAGATGCATGTTTCAAGATGCTGGGGAAAAAGGAAACACTTCCTGTGTTACTACCTGTAGCATGTTAAATGTAAAATGCAGAGAACTAGTTAGCTGCTATTTTACCTGTTGTTAGAAAAATAGCACAGTCAGCTGAATAAAATCCAACATGCAGACATGGCACAGTCACATCAATTTCAGAATATGATTTGTTTCTGCAACAGTTCATTGTTAAGCTACATAATTTAAACTGACACTTCATTTGAGACAGACAAAACATTATTTCAAAAAGGTAGTGGTAGGGGCAGAAGAACGAAGCCAAAGCTAGAAAACAAAGACAGAAAAAATATATTTCTTGCCTACTTTAAAAGGGTTATAACTTTGTATCAGTTCATGTACACTACTACTACAAAAAAAAAAAAAAAAATTAAATACACAGTTATTTTAGTTAGCTAACTTCATCAGAAATGTGTTTAAGGAAAACATGTATATGTCCTGAAAATAGGCAGCTGCAAAGCAATACTTTGTGGCCAAACTCTCACAGCTTCCAACAACCTGTGCCTCAAGGCTTCTGCAGCTGAGGACAACTACTTTAATATTAAGTCTTGGCTTACAATCTTCATTCATGAATTTCAGTACATTTGGAGTCCCCAAACTTTTGGCTCTACTCTATTTTGTGGCACTGAAATCTAAGATTTAAACATGCATTATGTGCAGAAACATATTTTTTCATTTACATTTTTCAACTATCAGCTGAAAACTTCAYTTGATATCCTGGAACTTTTGTCTTGGAAAATCCAGTGACTAATCTTTTCCTATTCATCTTTATCACACCACTAATATATTTATAGGCTTCCATTATATCCACCTGTCTGTGTCACCAATCTATTTTTCTCGCTATTTAGTTGCTATGAATGGGGAAGGAATTCCACAGTTCTTGTAGTTCTAGTACATTCTTTTAGCTCAAATGGGGAAAAAAGGCAAAACAAATGAAAAAACTCTAACACACACTAACAGAAAATTGAGTGTATACATATCTTCCACTTAAGTCCTAATTTTTAGCATTGTTTCACTTTTTTTCTTTTGGTTTGTTATTAAACTTACATTTTCTTAGAAATCCMTCTTGGTTTCTATCATCTAGTGATTTATCTTGTAAAGGTACCTCCACAAGATGTAGAACCTTACATAKGTGTTCCCTAGAGGGGGTACATTGTCCAAAACAAGAGTTCAAACCTAACACTGATTATGCTCAATTCAAGCAGTATCTGTAAATCATGCTCCAAAGCCTCATCCTCTCGTATGGGACAATGAAAAGGGCAGAGCAATGGCTCTTCTCTCTATTTCTCCCAGTCAAAGGAAAACTCAAAGAATAAATAGTATTCTGAAGTGAAAAAGCAGCAGGGAGCAAAAAMACACACGGACCCTGATGGTCACCCTACAACAGTCAGCTACTGGAATAATACATTAAGAAATCACTGCTAATTGGAATTATTGCTGAGCAGACCCCTAGAAAACAAAGGATCACTATTAGACTATAAMCTAGTGTGAAATTATCTACAAGAAGACCAAAATGTTCTTTATCCTTTCCATTGTGAACACAAAGACAAGGAATTCTTACAAAGTTTTTTGCACTGATGATATAAGAAGATGGCATTAGATAAAAGGAAAACATTGTTACTTCTACACAGGAAACAGCATATATGAAAGAAAAAAGCTAAATTGATTCACCTCCTAGGATAAACAGGAATCAGACATCACAGTTTCACTGTGTTGTCACTTGTCACAGAAAAACAGTTTAAGGAAATCTGACCATGCATCTTCCCTACCTTTTTGGCTAGGGTGCTAGCTACCAGACATATTGCCGTCGTGAGGGAGCAGACGAGGAGACCTGCAACCACCAGCTCAAAGGGCTTTCCGGACAGCAGGAMAGTGGCAAGATTTAAAGTTCCCACTGCAAGGCTCTGTTCGTAACAGGAGCTATTTTAATGACTGACAACAAAAGAGGCAAAATCATCCTCATTTTGAAGATGTATGGCCAAAATCAAAATGGCTGGTGAATGAACTCCAACACTGAAAGGACAGAGGGCTTTCAAAATTTTTTAATAAGTAGTAAAGAATACCTGGAAAAGATGATGAAACTAGGACAGGGATATTAACTGCGAACTTGTTGAGGTAGGCAGATTAAGGGATTTTCCTGGTGCTTGTCTGGAAAGAATAAGTCTGTCCTCACTCAGTCATCAAGCATCCAAGCAACAAAGTAAAGAGCATTAAAATCCAGACAATGAATCTGACAGAACTGTAACAGAGGTACTTCCAGTTAGAGTAGAAAGACTCACACATCCTTAAAAACAATATTGCTGAGGACACTCTAAGGCAACTAAAATTATCTAGKCTTTGATGGTTCCCTTAAAAGAACGGAAAAGGAGAAAAAAAMCAGTATTTCCACACATGTGATCTTGCTTTGGAGCACACAATTCCTGTTGATGTCCAAATGAAAAACATTGCTTCCAAGGTGCTCCAGTCCTGAAATACTTCCATAATATCGTTTTTGAATGCCTCATTCAAAAATCAGCAGTTTAAATGAAAGGCTATCTGCTAAAATCATAGTCTCTATAATATGGATGACCCACAGGAGAAAGCAGCAGTGGACTGTTAATTTCCAAAGGGAAGATTTGGCAGTTGAAGGAATTTTGCTTCATGCTGTTCTGCATTAGAAACACCAAATCACTCCCTGCATGTGAAAAATCTAAAAAAACCCTGATGACCTGGAATGTGCAGAAAGACAGCACTACAAGAATACTTAACATCTCTGAATTCAACAATAGTGATGGGTATCCCAGGTCTAGACCACAGAGCCTGCCCTGTGTGGCTCTCTGAGCAAGTTCCCCAACACACAGAAGATTATCAGTGTGAGTGAAAATTCAAGTGGCTCCTAGTGTCTGGATTTTTCCACCAATTATGTTACTTGAGGACAGTCTGGGATAGATGTCAAAACAAGCATCAGGTGAACATTTGGATGACAGATGGATAGAAGTCAAGCCAGTAGTCATCTCATCTGCAGTTAGGTCTAAGAGGTTATCACAGTGGATATTGCCATATGGTCCACTTAGACAAGAAAGTCATTTACGTGGCACTGAATGGCTATACATTGATTTTCCTTCTGAGGTCTAAGTATGGTTCCAAATGGATGCTCCGGGTTAGTGTGAAGTCTAACAGCTTCTTCTGTGCGAACACATGCAGTGTGAACACACACATAATCAAAAGAGAACCTCAAGTTTGCTTTTGTGACAGATAAGAAATAGCCTGTGCAGAGTGAAGAGCTATAACGATTTATAATGAATAACAATAAGATGTTATGAACCCAACTGTTGCCCATATTCATGGAGGCTTTTTCCCCCCTCAATTTATGTACAGTTTTTAAAAGGTCAAACACACTCATCTCTAATGAAAAGTCCTAAAACTTTCAGATTGTGATGGATCAAACAGACCATATATCCTCCAGAATTTCTTTCTTTTTTCTCCTCCTTTTCTCTTGAATAAAGTCAATCTCTACTCTTGGAAAATATGCTAAAAAAGAGGGGTTAAGAGTAATACAGCAGTGACTGCTTCAGATTAAAGGACTGTGAAGGGTAAATTGTTACGACTCTCTAGGATATTCACTCATTGGCAGGCTATTGTCATGGCAAGCTATCATAAATTTGTTTAGATTTTGAACAGATGGTCCTTGAAAATGGACCACTGTTCCTCACCACCTAGCTCCTTGCCAGCCAGTGTGATTAAYGGGGTAAGAGAGTCCCAAAACAAGTCTGGAAACAAAACCTGCAAAATGCTGTGGGACATTCACAGAAGACAAAATTCACAGAGACTAGTCAATCCCAAGGAATCATAAAATCATAGTGTAATTTCTGAAGATCATCTAGTCCAACTGTCTGCTCAAAACAGTTAACTTCAAAGCCAGATCCAGCTGTTCTGGGCTTTGTTCAGCTGACTGATTGCACAGTCTCTCTGGGCACCTGCTTCCTGCGTTCATGGCTCTCACATTAATTATTTTCCTTTATATCCAGTCAGAATTTTCACTCTTGCAACTTGTGTCTGTTGCCTTTTGTCCTTTTGCTGTGCACTTCTGGGGAGAATTTGGCTCTGTCTTCTGCAGCATGTGTGAGGCATGTGAGCTCAGTGGAGGCTGGAGCCAACAAGGAATGGCTCCAAAGGCCAGTCATAGCTGAAGTAACCTGACCATTTCAGCTCTGCTACTACTTGAGGAAGGCATTGGGGGATTCACAAACATATTCATGTTCATACTTTCTCTGAGAGGAAACAGTAGAAGGTTCTAAATATAGGATAAGTTTTAGATTTTTTTATCTTTAAGGATTACAGACCATGAGCTTTTTGTTTTGTTTTTAAGTGTTGTTTTGTTTTTCCAAGTGGCATAAACTCCATTAACAAGACTCCTTGAGSCCTCTCTCAGGGATTTCTCAAGTAGAAAACTAGGCAAAACACTCAAAGTTTAATTCCTGACCTTGTGACATAAAGGTTTCTAAGCAGCTTTTCTTCTTTATAACCTATTATTCTGGTTCTATATTCCTCCAACACACTGCAGAAAGCATTTCTCCCCTATTTGTTGCTTTTAATGAGCATGTTTCACAGTAAGTTATCAGGAGGACGCTGTTTAGGAAACCTAGTCTCTCTGGATAACATACGTGGCCTGAAGAAAGAAAAATCACCAACCAGTGGAGTGAGTCCCGAGGCCAGGGAAGGCGCGTGGCCCTGGTGCAGGCAGCCTCTTACCTGAGCTGGTGAGCACGCTCAGGGGGCTGCTGGAGGAGGTGAGCGCAGCGGTGCCGCTCGGCGGGTTCTGGGCCGCGCTGGCTGCGGCGGCCAGAGCGGCCAGGTTCTGGAGCTGCATCGCGTTCAGGCCTGCAACACAGGGGAAAATGCAGCGGCTGCTGTGACGGTAAGAAGGCTCATCAGACCCAGCAACCTCAGCACATCATAAGGCCATCAGTCAGTACAGAGACGAACTTAAAAACTAAACAAAAAACCTTCTATACCAGTTCTTGACCTTTTCCACACTGCAATCTCTTGCGAATAGTCATGATTCAAGATTCAGACTCCAGAGAACAATTTCCAAGCAGCGTTCTTCCTCCCAAAATACTCTTAGTTATAAGTGTGATGCTAAGTTAAGGAAGATGCCCTAGTGTTAATGAACTTTTAGGAGACAATTTACTCATCTGTCTCATCTTCATTTTGAGTCACAGCTTCCAAATAAACCATTCATTCAATACTGACAAAGCAGTTTGCCCTCTTTCTCTGCCTGMTACTCATCTCCTCAGGACTTCTGTGTTTTATCCATCCAGAAGGCTAGCTCTATTCTTCCTATTCTGCCTCTCTTCCCTTCTCCTTACTTCCATCTTGTGTCTCTAACTTTACTTATTCTAACAGATTCTCCTCTTCCCATCTAACTTCAGCCAATCCCTAGTAGTTTTTCCGTCCTATAGACTTGATTTTGGATTTAATTTCAATCACTATTAATGTAACAACCACTAAAGGTAGGCATAGCATCTACCCCTCTTTTGGATGCTCAGGAAGTATCTAGTAGCAAAGCATGCATTTCAAAAGATTCAAATATCTGTTTGGAAATAAAGTAAATGKATAAAAGGAAAATGTAAATGGACAATGATTCAATGCAATATCAACTACCTGCTCAATAACTTCTATTACCATTATCATACTTAATTTATTATGTTTTAAAATTATTTTCTTTTGGTGGAAGGATCTGTTTTGTAGACCAAATTTAATGTCTAAAACAAGAGGATCGTAACTACTTGTGTTCTCAAGATGCTACTGCAACACAAAGAAGAGCATGAAGTCAAAACAGGAAAGTCCTGCTGTTTTTATTGTGCTAGAGAGGGTTAGAGCTCCTTCAGAGTTAGAGCTGCTGAAGGATAGAGCAGCTTGCTTCCTTTCTGAAGCAGTTTGGCATGCGTACATTGCACCTGTCCTCTTTTCATCACATTGTTTTCCCATCTGCTTTCAAATAGGGTCAAGATTAAATTTTGTCTGTTAAGTCTGATACAGAGATTTCTATGAATTTTGTGAAAGAAATCTCAGCTGAGATATTAATGAGACTTTTAAACTTCTTTTGGTGAAGATCTGGTCTTTGAATAATTATTTCAAAGCACCATGAAAGATTCCCATTTCAATTTGCTATATACACTCAACAGTTCTCAATTTTTATGATATTCTTTAACAATGACTACAGAACAACTCTGAAAGCTTTATATGCAACCTCAACTAGATCCTTACTGCAGTAAAAGAAAGAAAAAAGCATCATCATCTTGTTCATTACAAAAATCTATCAAGATCACCACCACATATGAAACAGGATAGTACAACAGAAGAGTCTGAGATACTTAGACCTGAGAACTCTGTAGAAGTCTAACATGAAAAGAAAAAATGTAAATGTAAGAGACACTGGTTAGAATTAACCTCAAAGGCAAATACAAATTCTTATAACAAAGGACATAACACTTCAAAAGTTTTTAGCTGTTACTGATGGGTGTACATACACAAGTCAGATACACAAGAGACAACAATTTCATAGCAGTTTTAAATTGACTTCTTTGCAGGTGCAGCATGTAATACTTTGGATTACTCCATATTTCTAGGAGGCGGTTTTAAAAGTTTAAAATATTCAGCATTAAAATCATAATTAGAAGTTTTTCTTTTTTTTCTTTATCTGCAGATAAACATACAGAATGCAGTGAATGGGGATACTAACATGGGTCTCACAGACGGAAGGGCCATTAATTCATAGCCACAGTTTAGCAACTTCTTTGCTATCTCCACATCCCTAAAGTATCTAAGTTTAACTTACTTCAGATGTTTTTCCTTATATTATTTTCATCTGCTATACTTGGTGAATATGCTGACTAGCGGTCTATAGAAAGGAATTTAGTTCATACATTCAATTACATCAGCATGTCCCTCCTTCTAGCAATATTGTAATCAATCATGCAACACAAATTCAGGATACATCCCAAGAGAAGGACTAATTCACTTCCCTTGCAACACTGCATTTACAGTTTTGAGGCATTTAAGAAGAAATATTTTAAAACAGGAAACCTCAGGAAGCCATCATCACTGAAATTCATGTACCAGGGTGTTYATTTCAAAACATAATGCCTCAAATCTGTATCTGTTTGAACAAATACCAGAGGTAGGAAAGATTAACAGCATACCACAACTTACCTTGGGGACAATGATTAACTAAGGTTAAGAAAGAATATTCACACTTGTAGCAGAGGATTGCGTCATTCCAAGGGAGTAGATATATCAGGAGTACTTATTACAACTAGGGTTAATGTCTCAGCATTTTGACTGCTTCCTCTACCCTGCTCCTTTTGACTTTGGCATTGAATCTGTCTTCTGGTGGAAATAAACTCACCTCCCATTGGGTGGAGGCTGCTCAATGTGTTCAGGTTCCCAGATGAGGCAGCTGCTGTCTGCTGAAGGAGCTGCAAATAAAGCTAGACATTACACCAAAAAACAAAACAAGAGTGAGAGTGAGGGCTGGCTCCGCTTCTGGGAGAAACTGCATCACACCACAGCCAGAGCGCCGTCACAGAGAGTTCCCGCTGCCAGTGCATCACCCCGTAGCCAAGAGGGAAGAGAAGTCCCCTCACACACTGCAGCCAAAGCACCACCACAGGGTAGTCCACACTGCCCATGCAGCACACCACAACCAAAGCAACAGCCCAAGGAAAGCTTTCCCCACTTAGCAGGATCAGGGAACGAGCCGAAGAGAAGTTAGTTTTTAGTGCACCAAGACAAAACCACTAGAATCAGCAGCAGTGAACAAGAATCCCCTTCAAAGCACCTCAGCCAGCAGAGCCACTGCTAAGAACACACTACCTCAAGCCAGACTTTACAGCTGATGTTACTGGCACAGGAAAACTGCCAGATGCCATAACAAAACCAATGAGCTGCTGCGTGAGGGGATTCCCTCCACAGCCCTCAAGCAAAAGGGCACAGCAACCACACAAGGGAAATAAATCTCAACTAAGAGGCTATTTAGAGGGATTTCCCATTCCTTTCTCCATTAACTAGTTGTTGTTACAAAGAAATTCCAATGAAGGAAGGATTGTACTCATTCCAGTAGTACATCATTGCAAGCGTGAGGTCAATTTTTTCTTTTCTGTTCCCCAAACCTTCACATCACACGAGAACAGTTCTCACAGTCACCCTGACAATCCACGTGAGTCAGAGGCAATAGCACTGTGAGCTGCTTAGCACTTGCACCTGACCTCCTTTTCTATTTACACAGCACCAAATACTGTACTAAGTCTAACTGGAAGAGTATGAAAAAAATAAATGTTGGAGAAGGAACAATGGATGAGGAATACAAAACCTAGGTCATCAGATGGACATGAAAGGGCATGCAAGAACTACTGGATAAATACAGAGGCCACAACATACGAGGAAAATCTCCCCAGCACAAAGTCATTCTACTGAAGGCAGGGAAAATATGTTTCTGTGTGCAGGGCTTTAGGGACTGGGGTTAAAAACTTCCCTGTCAGACACATCCTGAGTCACTATTAGTACATAACTTGATTTCTTTGTGATTCAGCCTGCCCAACCACAAAACGGGGATTAAAAACCCTGCATCTATCTACCTAATGTCTTCTGAGAATGAACACATTAAACACTATACGACAACCAGACACCATAATCCCTAAAGATATTAAAGGAATCAAAGTTAGAAACTCACTGCTAAGTATTGGGGTCCAAGCGTGTTCAGACCAGCCAGATTTCCCCATACAGAGGCAGCACTGATCTGTTGCATTTGTTGCTGGAGTTGCTGAGCAATTCGTTTCTGCTCTTTGTCCTTTTGCGTGTCAGCAAATTTTACCACAATGGGAGAAGAGCAACCCTGCAAATAGTAATTCACAGTTACCACCTTGCTATCCCTCCAGTAGTCACAGAAATATTGCATTAAGAGCTAGTCACTAAGATAATTTTTTCTTCTTACATATGCTCAAATAATATATATTATCTTCTCTTCTATCCAAATGTCACAAATTTTCTAAAAGATTCAAAATCTCTTTTAATGTTTATTTTTATTTTGGTATTTTCTCTGCAGATCAAGTGTCTATGTTGAACTCTAAAGATAGGAGCTGAGCAAACACAATATTTCAGAAGGAATACTTGTAGAGAGACTCCCATTACACTTCTGTCTGTTCCCTAGTCTCCTAAACTCCACAGTGACTGCCTGGCCCATTACATCTTTTCCTCCCAGTCACTAACTAGATTTACCTCCATGGTTTGTGCTTGGTGCATTGCTTTGATTGCTGTTTGTGCCATGGCTCTTGTCGTAAAAGTCACAAATGCACAACCTGAGGAAAAAGAAAACAAAACAAAAACATCAAACAAGTCATTCATTATACTCACAATTACTGAGACAAACCAAGAAATGCAAAAGCTTATGAGGGGAATAGAGGGTGGGTGGAGAAATCACAGAAACAGCTGAAATGCTACCTTAGGCTGCATAGCAGCTGCCAGAGGAGAGAGTGGAGAATGTTGAACAGTCAGAAGGGCTTCGTGCTTACCTCGGCTGAGACCATCTGGGCCCCGTAATATTCTGCATTCTTCAATCTGTCCAAAGGAGGAGAACATCACTCGGATATCATTTTCATTGCACTTCTTGGATATCATTCCAATAAACAATTTCCTATCTTCTACTGCTAAGAAATCAAAAAGATAAAGAGTATTACTAACAAAGAAGCACTTGCATCAAGGCAGAACTTGGATCATAGCTTTCCTTGTATTGTAGGCCCTTTTCAGCTCTACCTTGTCTTTTCTAATAGCTGAAATAATGGAAAGAAAATAAAAGCAAAACACTTTCAGCAAGGTAAAGCTGCCAAAAAACAGTGTTGCTAATGAGGCAGTGGGGAAAAGACCGAAGATGACACATTAACCTCGTTTTGTCAAAATGTCTTCTTTGACAATTGTAGGACTATTTCCCTTGTATTTRGAGTAGGGATTTGTTGAAACTAGATTCCCAGGAGCTAAATCTTATCCATTTTATAAAGGTATGAGATACTTCAGTAAACYTGCAGAATGCCTATAGGTGTTTTATTGTTATATTTAGATAAAACTGTCTTCATTGCAAGCCTGTGAACTGCAAGTATGTAAGAAAATAAAGAACTGTTTCAGAGAAATGGTGCWCTTCCCTCATCTTCTACTGTCCATTCCTCCTGATGAGAGAAGAGTTTTACATATTTTACTAGACTACTTGCATCCTCTCATCCATCTCTGTCTCTAGACTGTCAGCACACCTTTCCTATATCTAAACAAGCAAGTTACCTGCAGAAGGCTTCTGTCTAGCCCTTTAGATTACCCTCTTCATCCAATCACTTAAACTTAGTTCTGCCTATTTCCTCATGATCCTGTCTCAACAGTGGAAGCAACAGCGACTGTTTTAGTTCCGCTTCATATTCATCCATTCTAATCTGTAGTAAGAGCATGAAAATGACACCTCAAATCAGAAGGACGGATGGCTTGTGCTGCCATATCTTATCTCTAAGCGCAGAAGAACACCTTTCGGTGTGTGGGCTACTTTAAAATAAACAGTCCAGACACAAGCATTTCTCCTACATTGTCAGTTAGTGGTTACAATTGTCAGTTTGATGTCAATTAGAGGGAGTGAGATAAATTCAAATCCAGAGCAGAACTTTATGCCTCTCATTTTACTTGATTAAAAAGGCCAATCACCATCTGAAACGTCCATTTTTAGGAGATGGAGCAAAGTATCCATAATAACATTTGGGAATATAAAACAGTTCACAAATACGACATTCAACACAAAATAAATCACAGTACAATGAACAACATTGCACAGTTTGAAGCTTCAAGGGAGAGTCTTCTATTCTGTGCAGTGGATGGGGGAAAGCAGGGAAATYAATTTATTCACTGTGTTGCCTATGAGCTTGAAGAAGAAAGTTCCAAACTATTTCAGTTGACAAGACTTAAATCACAAGGATGTAGGCAGCAATATTACTTTCTTGTGTGCACACACGTATGTGTATGTAACTTTGTATTCAAACACACACACAAAAAAGTCATTACGGAAATACATATATAAATCAAGATTTATACACTGGTACATGCTCAACATCTTAATCCACATGGACTGGGTAACATACATAAGTAGATTCACAGTCTTTTCTCTACAAGAACGTTTTGAACACTCTTTTGTCCTTGTATGTTAAAAGATGAGTTTCTGAGTCCCACTGAAGCTGCAACAGGCCTTGCTTCAAATTGGCAAAGGACTTTAAAAAAAAAGGAAAAAAAAAAACAGAAAAAAAAGAATACCTAATTTAAACCATCTCAGTAGAAACAAGAATTCACTGGATGTTTCTCTAACTGGCATCACAGTTTTGTCACGAGCAACAGGAGATGCAGACTCATAGAACTATAGACATCACTTACAGTATCTACTGTACTAAAAGAACACTTTTTAAAATTAAGTCTGTAATTCATGAAGACTTCTGGTAGAAGYTGTTCAAAAAAGAAAAAAAGGGAAAATCCTGGTTTCCCTATTATCATGCCATAAAACTCAGACTTTAATAAAACTTACCATTATTCTTTTCACTGTCAGCTGGTTTCATCTGGATAGGATGGTGCATCTGAAATACAATAAGAGCATTTCATCCTAAATGCATTCACCTTGCTTTATGAAATACATCCCACAAGACTAGTAGACAGCAAGAGAGGCTATTCTAGAGAACGGCATATGTGCAAACGCGTACATTTCTGGAAGAAGAAAGAGCACTTTTCCTGTATACTTCCTAACAACGTGCCATCTTTCCCGCCCAGAAACTATTACCATAGAAGCCACACCACCCATTTAATTACAATATTATTCCCGCAAGCATTTCTAAGATGTAAATCTCAACCTTGCTCTTTCAGACTGCTCTCTAAAAACACAGCTTCAGAGGGCGAGATAACATATGTTTATACATCAGTGGTGCCAGAGCTCAACCAAGTCAGAGTTGTGAAGAAAAATACRTCTTTTCTCTTACCCCTGGGAGTATCTTCATGTTGTGAAGAGCATTCTGTGCTTCTAGTGCAGCTTTACGGGTATAAAATGTAACAAAACAGCACCCTGCAATTGAAACAAAATACTAGCCAAGAAAGCACACTATGTACCTTGCTGAGTTGTACAGAAATTACAAGTCCCACTTCTACCCTTCTCACGCAAAATACCCAGCACGCAAGAGAGTGTAGACATGTAAATAGGTAGGTATTACTGACTGTGATTGTTTACAAAAAGATTCCTGATAAGTAAAAAATTGAACTTATGCAGACCTGAGGGAATAACTCATATGTAGCTAAACAACTGCATGCTTTAATGATGCTTTTGCCAAACAATTTCTGGCTAAAGCTGCCATCTCTTTCGTAAATAAGTGTACAGTATTTTGCTGTCCAGTATGATGGTTCAAACCTCTTGCCTAAACATCTTGCCAGCCAATATGTTTTGAAAATGATTTTTCTCCTGCTCTTTTCATACAGACTCTTCAATTGCCCAGCCAGTAATGACAAGCACATACTGGTCAGTACTAATATTTTCCTACTTTCAGTCATTAACATGTCTCMTTTGGTCTGAATCCTGAAAACAGCTTCTAATATCCTCTGAATGGTCTTTGATATGCAAAGTGGTTGAACTCCAGCAATTCTCAAATGACTTATTTTGAAAATAAAGATGGCACCAGACTGAAAATTCTTGGTTCATTATAAACCATTTGTCTCCAAAGCCAAGTACAGTTAACACAGGCCTGATTTGCACAAGCAAGCACTAACCTCRAACTCTTTGTTGCTGCTGAAGAAAAGACTTTGTTTTCCTGGTGCCATTGCAGAACCGCAAGGCAGCAGAGGATCCGTTCTTTCCGCTCACGGATACCTCCTCCCTCTCTCTTCACAGAGACTGGACACTATGTGTAACAGTATTCATAAYTCAGTCCTACCCATCACCATTTCCATTCCTATTTCCTTGGTTAAACGCTCTTTACTCATCCATTTAATAAGTCTTAGGGACTTGGAGAGGAATTGCGTTAGTGCAGGTTAATCTGCTTTACTAATTTTAAACCAGGATATAACTCTAGAGTCTCAGCATGAGGCATAAACTTCAAAACCTCACTGCTCCTTTTTTGTTGTTTACTTTAGCTGCAAAGTGTAAGACAATGACTTTTGACACTGACCAGAAGCAATTATTCCCTAATAATTAATCTGTATCAGTCTACTTTTTCCTCTAACTCACATTTTACCTTAAAGGAAAACAAACAAACTTTTTAACAGTAGAAATTGAAACAGACGTTCTCATCAGCTGCAAGCTTGAAGATCATCTCACAATAGATAAATCTGCCTTCTCATAAGTTACATTATAAATATCTGGTTAAATTTATTATAAATAACTAATACATGAACAAAAAGAATAAGACTACATAAGCTTTTCCTCACATGCATTCAATTGCTTTTGACAAAGTTTTCATCTGTTATTTTAAGAGATCTCACCATCCCTGCAATGCAAAGCTTCCACAGTTCCAAAATAGCACCCAGACTAACCCTAGTTTCACTGGAAATAAAATACTGCATACTAACAAACTCTAAAAACAAGTATAAAATTTAGTCAGGTTATTGGATTAGCATCCTCTTAAAATATTCAATGGAAAGAAATATTCAAGAGCTTTTTGTATCTGGTCTAAAATGTTACGTTCCTGTAACACTGTAGCATGCCACAACACCAWAATGACCCTCTGATGTGAAACAATGTTCATAACATGTTCCTCTTTGCATTTATACACTTAYACACTATGTATTTACACTCTTCAAGCACTGCCATTACTTCTGTTCTCCCAAAAAGTCAGCCCAGTTTAACAATTGGGTCACACTCCAAGGACAACTATATTTAGACACAAACAGTTCAGGACTGTAAAGTCTGGGCTTGCATGCACACCTGGGTGCATAGTGCTCCAAGAGAAAGGGATGCCTGAAAGAAAACAACAAGGAAGCATGGACCTGTGTGAAAGAAGTTGAAACCTCAAGTCTCACGTAAGAAATTCTCACCTTTGCTTTGAGGAGGGTTTTGACTCCTGTCCCGCAAGACATTGATTTCATAGACAGCACCATACTGTTCAAAGAGTTCTCTTAGATCCTTCTCACACCAGCTCCGTGGGACCTGGCCCACAAACATTTTGATAGCATCTAGATCCGGTTGGTCTGGGTGATCCAGTGTGCCATTCATTTTCTTTGAGCTATAAAAAGCAACAAGAAATTTCTGTTATCTTTCCACAGTTTCAACCTGCTTTTGTGGCTACAAGCATCTTGTAGTGTATTTTGTGCATATGTTCATTTATATATACACACATGTGCACACGCATGTGTGTGCATGTACAAGCAAAAACAGACTCTCACACCTTCAGAGTCCCACATATTGGAAAATACTCAGAAACATCACTCACACCAAATGCTCCCTGCGCAGCTGAACCTCTCCTGTTTGCTCTTAGAATGCAGCCACCATTTAAGATTCAGGACATAAATTTGTTGTGAGGTTCAATTCAATGTGGCCATATGCAAGCGTTCCCAGGTTCAAGATCCATCTCGGAACAGAGAACCCAACTGAAGAGATGAGGAGTCCCATGTAAGGCGTACACCAAGTGTTTTGCAAAAACAGCCTCAGGTTATGGCAGAAACTGGGCAGGTTGGGCTTAGACAATCTACTTAGAGAATCGCATTAAGTAACAGTCCAGCACTAACACAGAGGAGTTATTTCTTAACACTACAGCAATATTGAAGTTTTGAGTACAGAGATTCAAGGCACCATACTGAGCAACGTCAACAATTTACAGCCTCTTAGCAAAACTGGCTGTGTCCTGCTCTACACAAGAAGCTGTCAGCCACACACTGCTGTCTATATTACTCCTTGCTGTTTGCCAAGTGAGGTGCAAGGTCTTCTTATCAGTAGCCAAAGCCCAACATCTCACAGGAGCAGCCTTTGCRGGAGGCCGTCTGCAGCGACATCCCACTGCAGCGAGGGCGACTGGTTCGATAAAACTGCTGACAATCCCTGTATAATCTAGAAAGGACATGGGAGGGGATCAGCAGCTATGGAACGATTTGCCTCCCGGCCCAAACTCTTTGTTCCAAGGTACGAGCAGCCTTCTCCCAGACTAGCCAGTCGGCTCTCCCTTTGCTGTTTTCCTTCAATAATTTTTACTGAATGGCTAATTACCTGTAGGTTATGGGAAACAGAGCTCCTTCCATTGCTTACCTGAAATCATATTCCTCTCTGATAATAAAATTTCCTCAAACTAGGAAATTTAAAAGTTATAAATTTCTATTTTTTTTCAAAATTCTTCTTACTTGTAGATGCAGATTTTTCCYCCCTCTTTTCCCTCAGCATGCTGCTGTTCAGAGCCACTGCCAGAAAGAACTCTGTAATTGTCAAACTCCACAAAGGGACCTCAGAAAGCCCAAGGCTTCCTACTAGAAAGGAGGAGAATCATCATCATCAATCATTCACTCCTCCTGACCTTCCCCCTCAGAAAGGGCCGGCACCACCCCAAACATCAAAGCAAACAATACCTTCTACAAAGAGCTAAACTACTTGCTTGTTCATAAGGGCGATGAGCAACTGGAAATCATTTAGCCTCCTCCAGCAGTAGTTCACAGCACTGCTTTCTCTCCCACGGGCAGCTTCAAGAGTATAGGGCGGCTCCAGTTAACTGAGTGATTTTTAACCTGGCCCCAGCGGTATTTCCAGGGTTCTTTTTTTCCCCTAATTACAACAGTTTTAATTCAGATTAAAAGCCATCAAGAGGGAAGAAGTGGAATCGTTCTCACCAACAGTGGATTTCAACCACAGATTTCACAGCAATAGCACCTGTGGTATATGGTGTACACAGTACTGACAAATAGCTTTTTTCCCCTCATACAACCTCCTCCCTCAAATTAACTGACAGAACAGTAATTATTTTTCTGCCCTGTCCAGAAATCAATATCAGCTATCAATGCCCACTAACATGTCTTCAAGAAAACATGACAAATTCTCCTATTCCTTTCTTTTCCTCTCTTCAAGGGAGGGTTCATCAAACAGTAAAACTCCAAGGCAGCAATTCCTACCATCAACAAAACTTTAAAATTTGATACAATGACAGAAAATACTCACACAGGACTAGCATTCAAGGAGCAATGGTCCACCATCATCTCTGGGAGGAAATCCAACTTGAACGCAGCCATCACCTCAGTCTGTCACAAACCACCAGCCCTAAATCAAGTATTGCCTAAACCCCAAACACCACCACTYCCAAAAGTCCTGCAGGTCTAAACACTCAGCCACACAAAAAACACTCAAATCACAGAAACAGAAGCTCGGGGAGACGAGCAATAGACACCACAGAAACAGGCTGGACTGGGAAAGGGACATGGAATCCCAGATTAAAAAGGGGATGTGACCATGTGAAGGGAGGCTCAGCTCAATACACAATGAAAATGCTGATGCACTGGCCTTGTTTTGTGCAATTTTCCCTGGCGAAGCAGTACTGAGTGCACTGTCAGATAAACAGAGTGTCAGATCCATGAAGATAGCAGTGGGTGATAGAGCAGAAAGAATACAAACTCCAGCCTTTCCATCCCCAGCTAACTCCTTACCTCCCAAAATGGCAGCCCAAGGCCTTGAAGCCCAGACAGACAGGCCCATGCAACCAGTATCAAGACGGACAACTCACAGGATTAGCAAATCAAGAAGTTCTTTATGACGGACTAAACTCACTTTTCATAGTGATCTCACTATTTCTGAATATCTAACAAATGTTAGGAASAGAAAAATGTCAGTTAAATGCTTCTCTGAATCTGTTCAAAACATTTCAAAGCTAAGGAGATCCGATCACTAAAATACTCCCAAACTACCACAGAACATCAAGTACTACTACTCGTTAGAGAAGCAAAACATACAATTATCTGGAAACAATACTTTGCCCTTTGTGTATTTACTTATCCAGACACATTCAGATACTGTAGCTGAAAAAAACAAAAGTAGGGGTCTAATGCTTACAGTACCCTTTTTATCTTTGGCAGTAACTTGTTGAAACCGTCATTCGATTTTTGAAAACAGCGATCTTACACCTCAACTTCATCACTAGAACGGGAATAACATATGTTGATTGAAGGACTACGAGGTACAGTATTTATATGCGTAATACAGACCTACTGCTAAGTCTTCAATGCCCAAACAACTGGGGAGATAAGCAAGATAACACTAAAAGCAGCAAGAGATGCAGAAACATTTGCGAGATAGTGGTGCAGGGCCAGCTGGGCATCTCTGAGCACTCTAGAAGGGATGATTAGTTCAAGCCCCACATGAACCCAGATAAGCCTGAAGTACATACGCAATACAGGCAACTGATGAACTGCATCAAGGAATACACAATATGGGCCACTATTATCACTTTCCTTGCCTGTGTCTGCAGCACGTACCTGTAGTTATCTAGACTGGCTAGTACAGACAATTTTATTTACAACTCAACAGACACAGCACAAGAGCTTTCTTACATAAACAACTGTTTCCAACATGTACCAAAAAAACATCTTCTGCCTACAGACAGATATATCAAAGGAATTAGGTCTTATAACACAGARATATAAGCAAATTAAAGAAGGGTATGCATTTATCAGATGTTCAACAAGAACCCCTTCATGCATGCTCTTACTATAGGGTAAATGCAAGAAAACTTATTAAATGAAAAAAGTGCAAGTGAGCCACAACGTGCATCTGCTCAGAGCACAAACAGGCACTGTGGGGCACAGGTCAATTCATCAGTTTTTAATATGTTGTGTCCAACCTTCAGACACATCTTACTTGGGAAAAAGCCATTGTTTACAAAACTGTTCATATTCAAATGACACATCTAGTTTGGAATCTCTGTTATGAATTTCTCCAAGATGAAACTACAAGGGGAAAACACTAGAGATTTATTTAGTGAGAACAGGAGAAGAAGCAGCAGGATCCTGTCCCATTTAATATAATTTTGTAGCCTAGCCCTGTAAATTCCAGTCATACCAATGAAGAGATAACAGGTCACCCTCTGCTACCCGTAGCTGTTTTAAGCAGTCAGTAAAATGCCCCAACAACTGTGTTCATTATCAATTAAAGATGATGCTGACAACAGATATGCTAGAAATTGTGTTTAAGAGATTACTCAGATTTATTGAAAACAAACAAACAACTAAAAAATACCAACCAAAAAAAAAAAATCCACCAGCCATCTACTGGCTTTGCTAATAATTAAAACATTAGTTTGGGGTGATTATCCAGCTACACAATAATTTCTATTACTTGATCTTCCATTTTTAATGCTCTCACTGCATTTAATGAACAGATGCCAAAAACATTTCACATGCTGTTCTGTACAATTTGCAGGAAGGAAGAACTGATGTTAGAATGAATGATGGGAGTACGTTAGCTCTGACTATGCATCAATGAAAATCACTTTTCTGGAATAACGAGGCAAAGTTCAGTGACAAAACACTAGTATACAAAACACTCCTGTTTTTGGATTATTTAGGTGAATACATCACCTCATGTGACACTGAAATATTTACAGATTTTGCTGGTAAAAATATGGGAAAAGATGGTATTTTACTACTGTGTATAAAGAATTAAATGAGAAGCTGTGTTATTTTGGAATTAAATAAGATGGAACAACCATCCCAGCTATTGCTCACAAAGAAAGAAACAAAACTAAGAGAGCTAGACACACTTATTTTTTGCTCAGATGGCCAAATTCCTGCTGGCTTCCTGATCTATTCTTTTGACTATTTCTATTCAAAGGATAATAGAAACAATGTCTGAAATTCCTAGCTCTATGGACCGCAGCTACACATTCAAACGGGGTCCTAATTTGACAATAAGAACATTAAAAACTTCTACATGCTGCAGTCTCCTTTTCCAGTAATTTGGAGGTCCCAGATTTTGCTGCAGAATATATTGCTGTAAACATTCCTCAGACTGCAGGGTATGCATTGCAAAAACGTCATCATTTATTTACACATTTGTAGAACTATATCATGTTTTGAGGCATAAAAACCCTAGAAAGAAAAACTCCATGCTTCCCTCACTCCGCCCTGCACGATACTTCTGTACCTTGTTGATTCGGACAAGAGCAGTTCACTCCAAAAGTTAAAGATAATGCCAGCATCCCCTTTATATACAATCTGAACCTCAGATAACACAGGCAGCTACGAAGATGAGGGACTAGCAGGATGGTGAGAGCCTGTTATGGGAAAGGATGCAGGCTATGGGTAGATCAGAATCAGTGAAGCTTTGAAGGAGACAGGTCCTAGAATAAACTTCCCCTTGTATTATCTGTGCATATCCAGATCCCCACAATGTTGCTGAGTTGCAGCTTCGGTTTTTAAACAGATAACCCCTGGGTTACATGCATTGGAACAGAGTAACAACTTGTCAATTCTTCATTGTTTGACTGTTGATCATATAAGCACATAGACAGAATGTTTTCTGCCTCTGTAGACACCCAAACTGTCTCCTCATGTCTCAATATGCACAAAAAGTCCCCTCCCCGGCTGCCTAAATTGCAGTTTCTTCCCCTCCTCTGTGATAGTTAAACACTGTGGAGCATACAAATCTTTTACAAACTGAAAATGTTGAATCTACCATCAAAACATATGAAGCTTTAGAATGATGGTAATTTAGATTCAATTTATTAGAAAACAATTTTTGAAGAGGTGGAAGATGCATAGGACATGGCATTTGCGAGAAGAATTTCACAATGCTTTGCTATCTGTATAACTGAGAGCCTTTAATTCCTCCATACTTTCCACATCTTCTAGCTGGATAAGCAAATTTTACTTAAGTAAATTTTTGTCTAAAAATAGCTCACAATATAAACTTTTTTYCCTTCTCTAAGTATTTCCAGAAAAAAATAATTACTTGAGTTAGTAAGATAAATTCTTGATCAGTATACCTGGTTTGTGTCCAGGTATGGAACAAAGGTCACTGTTTACCTGTAGCTCCTACTCCAGTTAGTGCTGTGAAAGCTCAAAAGCAATGAATTCTGAGGTGGAACTTTTGTCTGGCTGACGAAACCCCAGGAGTCCCAGCTCTCTGCCCATAGATGAAGCAGCAAAAGTCACCTATTCCTCTCGCTTATAGGAAGATGTTTCCTCTGCCTAAGCACGCCTAGAAAGGGAAAAAAAAATAATATGATGGCTAAACTTACATCTCTCTCTGACAGTAAAGACAAATAATTCAAAATAAAGTATATAAAAATCTAATTTCTACAAGGATTTCTAGAAATTTTACGCTGTCTTTCCAGGAAAGAACTTTTTTTTTGGGCTCCAATATATGAACAAATTCSCTACCCTAATAAAGTGTGAATGGTGCAGTTCATAAGACGACAGCTAGAAAGCATACATAAAATGYATATATTTTTGAAATCAATTACAGGTTTCCTTAAATATATATCTCCTCCTCATAAAAGTTCTGCTTCTTTCACTTTTCCTGTCTTCTTATCACTGCATCTGGCCCCAAAATATTGCCACAAATTCTTAAAACAGTTATAATTCCCAAAGTTCACGTGGCTAAAGAGACTGACAAAGCCAAATTTAAACCTGGTAAAAGGGAGAACTTTTTAAATGCACAGAAAGAAAAAAGTATTTAGTGGCAGTGAATTTCATAGTCCTGCCACAGTTTGACAGGTTTGAGCAGAATTGTCTGTTTGCTAGGATATGTTCTTTTACTTGTAGTTACTGCAGACAYATATAACCTCAACTGCTGCACCAGTCATTTTAATAATAACACAAAGTGAGGCAYCAAAATTCCGGGCATGAGAACTACCACCTTCTCCCTAACATTAGGAACTCGAGCAACCTCATCTTTAAACACCGACTGATCTATTACTATTAATATAAATCTCTGGGGCATAATCCGAAGCAAGATCCAAAGCTAAACTGTGTTGTGCAGCACAGTGGCACCAAATCCCCCTGCTCGTTCCCCAAGCTGCAGGCACTAGTGTACAGGCACGGTGRAGGAATTGGCAAAGCAATCGAGAAGAGGTAATCCAGTAGCACACTGAGTTTTTACACAGTGTACAGCTTTTTAAATTGCCATTTTACTGCAGGTACTCTCAGTAAAGCCCATAAAACAACTGATGCTCTGACAAAGCCTCTTGGAGCTTAATGTAACAGCAAAAACAGGTAACAAAGATTTTTATCTACAATGCTGTCCAAGTACCAGAGTAATGTCCAACAGAGGTCTGCAAGGACTGSCAAACATTTCTCAAGTGGCATGTTTAGATGCTCTTACCATTCTTTCAAACTGCAAGTAATATGGGGAACGCATGTATGGATTGTAATAGGCCGTGTGTGCTATCTACATRAGAAAGTAACACATCTGCAAGGAAACTTTTCTACGGAGAGCTAAGAAAGCAAAGCTTTTAACAGCCAGTACTGCAGGATTCCTCCTCTGAGGAAAGGAAGAGACAGCTTTTCAGGCAAATGATTGCAGATGGGCACTCTTAAAGGGCACTGTAGACATCACTAGCTCATATGAGGGCAAGGGCAGACTGGACAAYTGCGTGAAGAGATCATCAGAGGCTACCAGACAAACCACACCAGACTGGGCTCTCCTGAAGCAAAAGCAGAGGCGCTGAGACATTACTGGGTTAGTCTGGCTGAACATCGGAGGAAAGGATTTTCTAGTTAACGGATGGCAACAAGCAGCACTTAACATCACCCTTTGTGAATCCAGCAAAGCCTGGAAGGTGCCCAACAGCAGATGCCTATGCATTTGTGCTGGGAGAAGGAGAGGGCAAAAATCACTATAGAAACTGGGAAGATATGTTCTAGCACAACCACTCAAAACCTAACCCACAAGCACATTGCAAAAATGCTAATTAAAAATACTCGGTTACTAAAGCAACCAACAATATTACTGGTTAGAAGTACGTGTGTGTGTGTGTGTGTTTGTATACAGAGCAGGGGACAGAGACATGGAAGGGGGTCTCGCCTTTGGACTTCAGCAAATGGAACAGCCCAGGAAGGATCCAGTACCGAAACGTTCCCCTCCTCCTAAAACTGCCCTGCAGCTGCTTTCAAAATTGCTATCACATTACTGAGGAATAAATTCTATCTGCAGTTTACTCAAYACCTGGCTAACTCATGAGGCCAACATGACAGTAAGGCAGAAGCAACATGAGAACGAATCTACTAGGAAACAGATTGCACCGCTTGTTCAGATGTGGAAAGTCATAAAACGACAGGTAGGTCCTGCTCTATCAGTAGC
This sequence comes from Nothoprocta perdicaria, assembly GCF_003342845.1. Lineage (NCBI taxonomy): Eukaryota > Metazoa > Chordata > Aves > Tinamiformes > Tinamidae > Nothoprocta > Nothoprocta perdicaria. The sequence continues at coordinate 835,318 of NW_020454716.1, forward strand.
TCCTGGGAACAGGATATCTAACAAATGCTTATAAAAAGCTAAATTACTGGCCTTAAGACCCTCTAATGGCATATAAATGACATTCACAGATTCCAGACTATGGTCCTTTAGCTGCTCCAGTAAATAATAAAAATAATAATAAAAAACAATAAATGAACTTTTCAGCTGATCATTAATAGCAGTAGCAAATTAAAAAACAAACAAAAAAAACCACACCCACACCAAAATTTTCCATGATGCTTAGAAGAGRGCAAAGAGGCATTTGAAAAGACTTACAATAAAGGCAACAGAGACAAAGCAGATGAACATACTACCAAAAGGTCAAATCATTAATCTGGAGTGACTGATGCCTGATAAGCTATTAACATCTCTACACATGGAACAGATAACGAGCCTTAATGCAGGCTTCCCAGAATAACTAACTTTGTGAAGTGCTGTACAAAACGGAATAAATGTGATGATTACTCATGGTCGATGATTTGACAATAATTGATATGAAGAAGATGTCGTGGCAATGAATCCCAGAGAACTGCTTTTGAAGCAGAAGCTTTTAAGTGTCTTCCTAACTCTGTTGATTTTTTGCACAAGAAAAAGAAAACGCAGACATTAACATTGGAGAAATTTAATCTTTTTATCCTCATCTGTTATCTGTTAAGTTTTTTTTTTTTTTTGTAAATAGACATAAAATTTGTATTTAAGCTCTATTGGAAGATGAGCAGCAGACAACTTTAGATAAAAATCCCATCTGGCATGTGTGGCTTTTTTTTTTTTTCTTCTTCTTCCCTTTTTTTCCCTCTTTTAAACCACCTGTTAAATTCTACCAGACATAACTTGGAAATATTCTGAGCTTTTATTCTTACAGTGCTCAAATAAAGACATTTTATTTTGCAAGAGACAAACTATGGAAATGCAGAGGAAATCATTTTGGGAAAAGACGCTGAACTTAAGCTCCTAGGAGAGATGTGAAAGATCTGTAGACAGTTTAGCATAGACAGAAAAATTCTTAAAGCAGTAGAAAAAGTGCCTTGGTCACAATAGTAAGAGGAAACAGATGCAGCAAGATGACACACAACAGGAGACAAGGCAGGAAACAAGAAGAAAGAAGATAAAGATGTGGGCAGAGCACAGAAAGTGAGGACATGCATCTCTGTCCCGTGAAAAGAGAAAGAACGACTCAAGGGAGACAGGCTGGAACATATTTATGGCTACAGGAGGCATTTGCTATCTTTTTAAACTCATTCAGCCTACGTTGTATAGTATGGATGGTAAACAACACTCGAACACCAGCTTTTAATCTTCAGTGGAAGGGTATCCAAACAGCAGTGCGAGCGATGAGGCCCTGAAAGCAGAAGCAAGGTTTTCTTTACCTTGTTCCCTTTCCTCTCCTCACACATGATATGGCTGAGYTTATAAATTTGTTTTTAAAGATTTGAAGGAAACACTGTCTGGACTGTCAGGAATTCACCTTTAGATATTTGGAAGTTGCCTTTTATCCAAGAGGTAACTGAGTAGGCAATTCTCCAGAACTGTATAATTTAGACCTCACTCAGCTATTTCCCTCTAGAAATAGCAGCACAAGACCTAGAAATCTATCTTCAGAGGCCTGCATTTTTTTTCCTATAAGAATCTGTTTGGTCAAAGAGATGCAGTGTAAAACAAACAGTTAATCATCCCTGCAATATTTGCAAAAGAGACTTTTAAAGGGTCATCTAGAAACCGCATGCCACAAAAACAGCTAAAAGCTACTCCCTCTAGGCAGGAGCTCCAAATCAACCGGGTCCTGGGGAGTTCTGAACAGATTCTGTTTCTTGTCAAACCAAACACACCACAAGCCAATTACACTTCTGCAACTACATGGCAATTCTCTGTGTATTTGACCCAAGGGAGCCTGAAGAACAAGCTACACAATTCAAGCACAATTGCACATATGAACCTTGTATTACCCCACACGAGAGYTACAGCGAATCAAAATGCCTTTGGTCACGTTTGGTAAATGTAGCATACATTGCACTTGTRTATAAATTTCAAAATAAGAATCGGGCATAAAGCTGATTTTTGGCATAACAGGTGTAGTATGTAACCTATCTTGAAGGAACAAAATTCACACTATTAAATAATTCTTAAATTTCTGATACTTCTTAAAAAGGCAGTCAGACATCTTTAAAAAAAGATTTTTCAAAAGTATATTAGAATTTGTTTTTCTTTTTTTCTTCTCCTGAGATTTGAAGAGACCTTTGGGACTAAACTGAAAGCAACAAGTTTCAAGTTTCATTGTGCTTTGCAGCCATTTGAGTAGCCTTGCAAGCTGTTTTAAAAAGGAGACCATCAGGCTCAAACTGTTTCTACTAACAAATCCAGATACAAAACTGAACCAGCTAACAATATACTACTGTAAAAAAAGAAGTCAATATTTGATCACTTTTTGTTTTATCCAAATTAAACTTTGCTTAGCGTGTTACCCGCAGAGAATTCACATGCAGCACCAGATTGCTCCAACTTTCCATTTGAGAGYGGACCCAAACCTATCCCATCACTCACCAAGGGAGAAGAAAAACCTCTAATCCAAAATAGACTCTCCAAACAAACAAAATCCAGGACAGAAATGTACATCTACTTTGCACAACTTTAAATGACTTTTAGAGTATTCTGAGGAAAAATCAACTTCTCTTAAATAAGATCTAAAGTTCATTCTGACTAGACAAATCTTAAACCTTTAAATATCTACTCCAACCTCCATCTCAAATGTTTTGTTTTGAAGTGACTCTGATCTGCACACATTTGATCTGAAGATGGATGTATGTCAGGTAAGAATAGAAAAGAGTTTCTATTCTTCACCAAACAACAGGCTGGCAGGTCTGTYCCAATGGAGCATTCAGGAAAACGGCTGCATTATCCTAAGGGAGAGGCAGGGAAGCCAAAACAACATCAATACTACAGTGCTTGCCCTTCATTCATCAGGCATTTAGACAGTATAAAGCCATTTTTGTGCCCCAATAGAACACGGTGAGTGTGGATCTCCTAAATGTAAATGCAGAAGTCCCCAAACTGTAAGTGCTCATAAGGCACTATACAAAAGTATATTTGGCAGAAAAACCACAATTCAATTTGCTTTGGAAAAGCAACAAGCAACTTGTGAGGACTTTCTGAATTCAAAGGCCAATCCTGAATCTCAGAGTAAAGTCAATTAAAAAAAAAAAAAAAAAAAAAAAAAATGCCTGGACAATTTTTTGGACAGCAACTACCAAGAAAGTAGGGAATGAAACCAATCAATAGATGCAGTTCAGTAAAATCCTGTGGCAACAGGCTTTGAAACTTCGGCCAGGGTCCAGAGTGTTCACTGTGTGAGGAGAAGCAGCAAGCGAGGTCTTCATAAGGTGAAGAGCACGACTTCCTGGGGAACAGGGGTTGTGCAATTTATTAACATTCCCAAACATAGCAGGATTAAAGGAATCTAGATTAAAAAAAAATGCTTTGTTTTTATAGAGCTCAGTAGATAAAAATCAGTGCAGCAAAAAAAGAAAAAGAATTCAAATATGCATTTTTTTAGTTTGTATGGATCCATACTTAAAATATATTTCCTCTTTTTTTTCAGACAGAAGAACCTTGCTTTTCAAGCCAAAGTACAGGGATAGTTAAGGAAACCAGTAACAGAAGAGTCCCTTTTGTCCTTCAATTGAACAACTAAAAATGCTTGAACTCTGAAATTACAAGGAGGCATTTGCTTTCTACTGTGATGAGAACATGTTTGCTAAAGATTTCACAAACACATTGAGAAGGAATTAATCACATCTACACTGGAAAGAAAGTCAAAGTTTGTCTTTTAAGGGCAGGATTTCCTGTCTTTCCGTGTCCTACACATCAGGATAGGAAGCTAAAGTTGGAGCAAAAAAATAATAAAAAAAAATACAAAAAGAAAGCAACAAAAAAACAGAAAACACTAAATTTGGTCTAAGGAATGTCTTCATTTGCAAAGGACTTTTATGTCTTCCCCTTTTCAGGTAAACCAAAACAGAGCCTCCCCAAAAGTCACATARCAATGAGACAGCCCAGAATTAAAAAGCACTAAAGAAGATAGAAAAGCAAACAGGCAAACAAACAAACAAAAAAACCAAACCCCACGCACACCCTAACTTTGAAATCAGAAAATACAGAACTGAAGTCTGTAGCAGGTGACTTGGCGTCAGCTAGTGGTATTGCTCCAAGTATGATTAAGCCATGAGGAGACTGACTAATGAACAGTCCTGTAAGCAACATAAAGAAAATTTAGTGTGGCAATGAACAAAATGATAACTGAATGCCTTTTAAATATTCACAGGAATTTCTGTCATTGCTTTATTTCTCAGATCTCTCAAGAAAGGACRGTTACTTTCCCTTGGACCTCTATATTCCACTTCAAATACGTTAGCAGACGTAACTTTGGGAGACGACCATTTCAAATATTTCCAAGGTCTTAATGACAGAGCACATCTTTCTTTTCAAAAATGCAGTATATATAAAAAAATTTGCTTTCCTGCAAATGACAACAGTGTATATCCCTCATCTGTAAAGGTAAAGCTACTGAGAGCTGCAAGCCTTGGGAGACGATATACCTCTTATGCCAAATCCCGCCAAAGACTTTCCCTCTTTTGTCCACAGCCTAAAGCATGCCTGAAACATTTTTGCCATAGCAGAGTTATTCACAAGCAGAGCACCAACACTGCCATTTGAGCATGACAGCGTTACTTAGCACAGCAGTCACAGACCAACAGTTCTCAGAACAGAATTGAAACTCTTAAGCTGCACAGTTACATGAAACAGTCTAATCCCTTCCTTTGGGGCTTCTCTGACACAGAAAATGAATCCAAATTGCTAAACTGGGGGAGTAAGTTGATCACAAAAGAGCTTTTCACTAGGTTAGTAAAGTGACTTTTTTTACCATGCAGTCAAACTACCACAAGAGCCACACACAACCAACGCAGCAGAGTGACTCGGCTGAAAACTGGATAAAGGCACGAGGGCAACATCGAGGCCTCAGGAGGCCTGCCACGCCGTGACACTGCTCCCTTGCTGGACTTCAGCTACTAACAAAACTGCACCACGAGATACTCATGTTTGGCTCCAAGCATTTTCAYCCTACACCACACTTCCATTACACTGCACATGATTTGATCTGTCTCGGCATGTAGGAAGTTGTTCCACTAACACTCACCTTACATGTTTCACGCACTATAAAGTACCTGAGATTTGTTGTGTTCAAGAAACTACTGCGAAGGCAAACATTTTGGCTTCCTAGTTAGGGCTTTCTTTTCCCCCCCTAAAATTATGACATCTCAAATGGAACGAAGGAAGCCTGTTTACCCAGTACTCACAATCCAGAGTTGTTAGCACTTCCAACCCTCTTTAGCAGCACAAAGGCAGGAAACTGCCAAGAGCTCAAAGTTCAGGGAGCACTACTCACTGCAGGGGAAAACCTTCACTGAGTCTCATCACCGAGACTGAACTCTTCCCTAGGCTTTTGAAAGGAGGTTTCAATAAACAATTGGAAAACATGAACTGCAATTGGTTCATACCTGCAGCTATGCACCTCCCTCTTGCAGTTCCAGTCTTCACTCTGAAAGACAAGGAAAAATAGACATTGAGGACTGCAGAGTTGCAATCAGGTAATAGGAGCTTCATTTTACAAAGGGCACAGAACTGGCTAAGTAAACTRCATCTCCAGTAACAAAAAATCATTATGAGGTGATAATATTCCTCACTAGACTAGAAAACAGAGGCTTGTACCTCATAAGAAGGGACATGTCCAGTGATAGAGGGTTTTTCTTTTGCAGGAAGTATCAGAAGTTGACCCACAAGGCAAGGCTGGCTTTGTACCTAAACACAAATTTTGAGGGAGTTTTGGAAAGGATTTCTTCTCTAAATCACACACAGTTGTCCAGAACTATCCTTGAGCTGTCTAGCAGTATTACAGAGAAAGCCCTAATCCATTTACCTCATTCTAAGTAACCGGTCACCTATRGGAGCACCGCATTCATCTGCACAAGCAGAGTTTTGCCAGGCTGCTGGACATCCCAGTCTCCGGAGCTTCGCAGGCCCCTTCGCAGCCTTTGCTCTGCACTCCCAGGGCGGCCAGGATCAGCCATCCCTCTCCTCTCCCATCCCAGCAGCTCCACAAGCAAACTACACATTTATCACATGCACTCACAATCTCTTTTCCAAAGGGAGGTGTCTTGAGATTTTTTAATCATTATTTTACAGYCATTTTCAGTTGTAATTTGTTCCAAATTTGTTCAATTGTCCTAATAAAGTATTATACCCTTCAAATTGAGCTCAGCAGCTTCAACAAATTAGAACAAATGAATTCTCATAACATTAGTTAGAAAAGGAAAAATTCACCCAAGAATCTCATAGTTACCTGAAATGAGTATTTAGAAATAAATGAATTCACATTTTAAAAAAGTATTACAGAAAACTGATTATTGTTCAGAAAACACTTTATATACTTCTTGTTTACTTTGTTTTAAAGTAGCACTTCTGGTTACGAAGATCCTGCTAGTGATTCAGGCAAATATTCTACCTTGAGGACACCTTCTTCCACCTCACCCACATTCCTTTGCTTTTTTGAAGTTTAATTAAAGAGTATTTGATTATGGTGAAGAAGTGGTCTCAAAAGCCTGCTAGGAGCCCCAGCTTCAAACCATCAAGTAATAAACATATTTATTTTTCCTTTTCCCTGTAAACCCAAACTTTGTCAGGTATTTATAAGCCTTATGGAGCTGCTACAAAATGCAGAGGTATATTTTCATGATATTCAACTTCCAGTAAAACATGAACTACAAAACCACATTGGTCTTACAGTCAAGAATATACCAGTAAACCACACTGGGAATTAATTTAAAAACTTCAAAGATGACTAAAGTACAGTTACCATAGCCAGAGGAACCTATAATTCTTGGATACCACAGAGGAAAAAAAAATATACACCTCTCTGAATCAAAGGCCAAATCTAACTCAATAAAAGCTCTAAAAGAGCAGGCTGCAAATCACACAACCACCTRAAGGGAGCCAGCGAGAAGGCTGTTAAATCATAAATGTTAAACCAAACAATACTGTTTCAAGAGATCGCATCCAGAATATAAATACACTGAATACTTTAGGCAAGTTTCTACATCAGATGGACTTGGCCCAAAGGCCAAAGAATCTGACAGCTCAGGACTTGGATGCTTCAGCTCAAGGGATATATGGCTGGAATGCTGCTAGCAACACGTAGTAGAGCAGTTCTGCAGTAACAGACGTGGCAGGAGGTCTCGTGCAAGAGCCGGTATGGCTGCACGGGTGTGCATTCCTCCTGAAGACAGCCAAGCACAAACTGTGACACCTCCTTGCAGCTTCTGCAGGGGACGTTTCTCCTGCCCCGACTGAAACGCAGCCTCTCAGTAGAGATGCCCTTTCCAACTTCTTCTGCATGGAGCGGGGTGGAGTTTGGACACCACCTGACAATCCCATGCAGAAAAACAAGGGCTTAGCACTTAGCCTCACCAGAGTTAAGACTGACAAAATCCACTGCYGCTGCTGAATGAACAGCTGTAACTTCTGCCATCCAATACAGTACAAATAGGACTGTGGCTGGTAACGACAACAAGCAGCTCTGGCCAGTAAATACCAGACAACAGAGATAAGCCAAATCTAGTGATACTATTACTCTTTTAGTGGCAAAAGTTCAGTCTCTCCCAAGAACTCCCTCCAGGGAGCATCTGCAAGATGTTCCTGACTCATTTAATGGATTCTGATCAATGAAATTACTATGGCAGTCAGCACTTGTCTAGACGAGTTAGCTCTGATTTCCGACTGCACTTTCCAGGAATTAACGTTTGTGGGCTGCCAGGCTTACCTTCTACAATTAAACAAGCTGACAACAGACCCCAATCCTCTAGTTCAGATATATATCCTGGAGGCAACAGTTTCTGCAATGAATCAGTGCAAGTCTGGACTCGCTGCAGATTTACACACCTATACATACTGATTCAATATGGCCAGAGCTAAAAACAGGGAAACAAAAACACTCATTCCTCTGGAGCAAGTGAAAGAGCCAAAGAGCGAAGGAACAAGCGCACTGCACAAACCAGGCTCTGAACAGGAAGCTCCTACAGAACAGGGGAAGTCTCAGTTACTGCACACCTCAGGCCACAACCCACGCCAAGTGCACCACTTGCTAGTAAATATTATGAGAAAACAAGGCAACGGAGACGGCAACGAGAAAGCTGGCAGGGACTCGAGGCTCCCAAAATGCCGAAGAGCTGCAGTTCTACTTGCTTATCTGAGCGTTTCCCATCTGTCACTGCAATCTTTATACCACCCAAACCTCTCAGCACTGGCAGTAACTTGCTCAGTTCAGGGCAACTGTGCCTCTTCTCTGCACCTGCTCGCTTTATTTTTGAAAACGGAACTGTCAAATACAGTTTTCTTCAGTGTCCTAGGCACAAGCACCAATGCACATACAGGTTAACAGACAACATGAAGAGCTAGTAAATGAACCAGCYGAGTTACCCACCAGACAGTTTTATTCCACTCTGGCTTACAAATACACTGGAAAAAAATGCAACAAAGAATAAAGTAAGTGCACATTTTGGGACTAATGTAGACTAAAATAAAAGGGAAGGCTGAGAGCATTTTAATCTTCATGCTTCAGGGAACCAGAAAATCACAGACTGTGATGCAGTCTGTATCTGCAATGTCTGTTCCACTCCCAGTCAATAATTACAGCCTTAACAGTTCAAAGATTAAGCATTAGCTTCATAACCCATAAGGAAAGTGTGAAGAGACACAGTTTGAGAGTGCAAACCAATGCAGTAGTCTACTGCTAAGAACATGAGATTGGGCCTTAGAGGACCCCAGATCTATTACTAACCGGGACTGAACAGTATTAGATGAATCACTTCACAATCCTAAGTATTTTCATTTGCAGGGCATTAACATCATCTGATTTGTTTTCATTGTAACATATATATAAGAATTACTGGTAGAACGTATTTAATGGGAGCCAAAGATTACCCTATTGTCACAACTGCATCTCAGCACCAAATGCTGCAGACAACTTCATCAGAAAAAAAAAAAAAAAAAAGCTTCTGCAAAATATTAATCTGTTAATAAAAGCAAAGTACCTCACCAATACGAGAGAGAAAACTGCTACATGCTTCCAGTTTATTGCATTACGGGACACAAAACATCTGAAGAGTCACAGATGCAGAATGTACACACCTATGCAACATGCCATTTACTCTTTGAAGGAGGATCCTACAGCCTCAGAACTCGCCCATTCATGCTTTTCTCTTTACACACACCCCAGAGGAAAACATATTATCTCTAGCACAGAGTTTAATAGTTTCTTCTGGGTAAAGTTACATTGAGCAGTACTGAACAGAGGCAAGAGTTCTGCATTTAAATGCTGAGGCTACTTCCCAAGGCAGCAACAGCAGCGCAAGGGGTTTTTATAACCTCATCCACCTCAGCTGAAAGATTCAAATATACTTCCACTTACCTATCATTAAACTCAATGGCAAAATCTGCAAGAGACCATCCCTATGCACTGCTCAAATGCACAACGTGCATAACTCCGCATTGAAGTAAGTCTTTTCTAATATACATACACACCTCTTTCTTTTGATTGCACAGAGGAGAATACTATCAAGCCCAAAGAGAGAAGAAAGTTATGTCAGATCTCCCCACATCACGATCCTCAAACCAAGGCCCCTGTCACTCTGTACTGCTATGCACGATATAGTAAAGGGGGATTATAGTGGATTGGACCATTTTCAGCAACAACTGCCAGCTTCGGAGGGAAAATAATTTTCAAGGGTCCTTATTTTGAAGGATCAGAAGTTAACTGAATAAAAACTGCCAAGTAGGTATGAAATTCTAACAATTCAATATAATCATATATAATAATTAGTTCACAAAGTGATGAAGTATAAACATTTACATTTCATTTCAAAGAACTAAAAATASTGATTTATCCTAAGTCCCTATATGCCCCTTTCTTGGCTTATATTAGACAAATGTTTGCCATGAACTTTGCAGAACCTGCCACATTTGCTAATCAGACAGCAAAAATATGCCTCTTTTAAAAATAGGCACAACGTTCAAATCTTTGCAAAAGTAAATAGATGCAACTCTTAAGTTATACTCATTGACATCAGCAAAGAATTAGGGTGAGCGATCTATTTTAAAGACTGAACACTGATTGAAACCACTTCCAAGAACAAATACTTTYCATTAACACTTCTAGAGATGCAAATATTGTGTGTAGAGCTGTGGCTTTCAAACTTTCAGTACTCTTTCTTTTCCTTTAGAGCCTTTTCCTTTAGAGCCGACTATGGCATTCCTGTGGAAACTTTTAACTTCCAAATGTCCAAACYAGCATTCAAAAATCTAAATGAAATAAAATCTAGCCTTTTACATGGAAAAGGAGTTCTTCCGAAGTTTGCACCAAAGCTCTATGAAGGTTTGTCACCATTTCTCAAACTGARGTATACTATCTATTGTAAAAGAAATTAGAAAAATACATTTCTTGTATGAATTCATAACCTAATGCACCTGAAAATACATTAATGAATATAAATCATGCAGCACATTGAAGCATTATCTTTGCCTGAAGACCACTCATACATTTAATGCCACTCCTTAGAGGAACTTGCTTGGCCCAAGAATAACTTTCCTCCCAAGTCACAAACATCTGAAAGTCACTTCCAGTAGGCTTTAGGTGAATGTCCTCCCTACTGATTTCAGCTGCTGTTTACTCCACAAACCTTCTGGGTCCTCATRGCCCTTGTTGGGACCCACGATCACTCCCTCCAGGCTGTTCATCTTAATTAAAGCTCACAGAGAGCTCTGCCAGAGAAGCTGCTCTCCTCCCCAAGGGCCAGGAGCCCTTGGTGCTGTGCACAGCTCCATCCCTGGCTTGACACAAGACCCTTTTGGGTGGGCAGGAAGGTGGTGCAGGCAGCTCCTCTCGGCAGGAACCGTGGTGCTCTGCGCCATCAGCTTCAGCTGCGTGCGGGGACAAGAGCGTCGACGCAYTTTGCCAAGGACGGGAGACATCCAGGGTTCGCTTTTAGCTTCACGTACGTAGTTTCTGACTTTCTTCACTTGCGCACATTTCCAACCGTTTTTTCCATTCCCTTTTCCTGGAAGGCACAGTATGACATCAGCTGGCTTCCAATGGTAGCAGAAGTCTCCAGAAACTTTATGACAAAACAAGTGCTATAAATATAGTTTTTGGCTGCATGTCTTAATGAGGAATCAAAATAGACAAAATGTTTTTATATATCTTGCTGAATTCCTGGGATTTCTTTACTGCACATATCCGGATTAAGAAAATGACACTAAAAACTCATATATAGCAATCTGTGTGCCACACTATCTTCCCTCTGTCCTCACATCAGAGGAGTTCACCAATTTATTTCCCAGAAGAACTGCAGGTTTCTCTGTGAAGCTGCATCATGTATCAGCTACTGAATTCATCATGTAACACGTTATGACTGAATCTAGTATCTCTCCATGTAGGACCAGACTCCTGGTCCTACAGGAGGATTAGGTGTAATCTTCCTAAAGAAGATAAGATGAAACTGGAGAAAAAGGGTCTGAAGGACTCTAAGATACTCTTAGTCAGTGGTCTTGCCAAAAGAGGATAGCCCAACCTGTCCCTGCTTTGGCCATTCATTCCCGCATCTGCTCCATGAGCTTGAGGAGCAAAGGCTTGTGTGGCCTACACAGCAGCGGGGACAAATTCTAGCTGATTCACTTCACTGTCCAACCACATCAGTGCCCTTGGCAGCACAGGCAGTGGGAATATACAAGAGCTGGAACAGGCAGCTTTCACAGCAGTAGTGGCATATGCTCCTTCTAATTACTCACAGAACTACATCATATCTAGTGCTGAATGTCCCATAATTAATTTTCTAGCAATTAACTCCTCCTAGTTTCAAAGTCCYCAAGTGCTAAGGCTTCCACTATTTCCATTAAGAAAAACATGCTTTCTAAGACCTATGTGTACATGTTCTTTCACCTAATCACCTTTATACTGTCCCTTTACAGCTGCATTCTACTACTGACAACAAAGCCTCTTAACTCTTTACCAGTGGACTGCATCTAACATTTAAAGACATTTCAGTTTCTCTCCTTGGTTAATATATAAGATTTAGCTTTGTAAATCAAAAGTAAAATCTTCAACTTACACTTATTTTCCCTCCTTGAGTATATTATCCATAACTGCAATTGAACAGTGTTTATAATTGTAACTAAMATCAAACAGACCCTGGACTTAATTCCAAATGCCTGTAATCTTCTCACRTGCAAACACTTTGCTGGACATTACTACTCAAATGCATGATTATGATAGTGTAGAGTGGGGAAAAAAGCAACTTTTTTTGTTTTTAATAAAGAATAAAAGTACTAAAGATAAAAAGGTAGAAAGTTGCCCCTCCTGTGGAATTCCAGAGCCTGCATTTCAAAGAACACCAGATTAGAGTTAACTTCTCATTTGTCTCCAGCCTTGCTTAAATTGTCTTTACAAACAGGACAACAATGCAGTCAATCCTGACTGGATTAATGGGCATTCCCCCTTAAACTCAAAGTACATGCACCCAATAGGATTTTCCATCTATAAATATCTAAAGCATTATATTATGCCACATAAATCACTCAAACTGAAAACAGGGTGAATAACAAATCACTCTTTCTGCACTACTGGGCAGTAGGTACAGGACAGATTTACTACACAGATAAAGCATCCGGCTTCCAAGAAACATAATTGACAGCTTGGCTCTAAACAATGCAACTCTTGCATACTGCCTGTAAGAAGATTTTTTCAGAATGGCAGATTTAAATCCCCTGTTGTCATTCTGCAGCCTGGCTCTATCTACCTCACCTGTTTAATGCACTAGGTGAACATAAACTTCTTCTATACTCCCCCAGTTGACCATGACATTTTTCATAGAATGGACAATGCTTTACAAACAAAACACTGAACTTTCTTTCAAGAGGCCTTTGAAAACTGTCTGATCATGCTCTTGCTATGAGATTGCAGGTAAAAATTAGGCATGCTGTTAGAATATATGTCAAAGCACAGGAACGTAGTAACCACAGTCATCAGCATGTACAAATACCAAAGTGTGCTTTAAATTAGCTTAGAACTCAGAAAGAGTTCGGATTTTGCTTCTGTCACTCTCTTCTGGCCACTGTGCATGGAAGGATGTAAACAAGGGGACAGGAAATGGAAAAGTGAAGAGAAAGAAAGGCTGAGATCTTGAGGAGTATGTGGGAATTGTAAAAGACATCAGGACACTTCTGACAGAACACAATATCCCAGAAGCTGCTGGAATTCATAGTGAATTCACTTAGTGTGTCCCCATTGCACAAAGAATGATCAGAAACAACACAAACAACAAAGTCACTTGAGTGTAAGCAGACCCAGAGTGAAATGACCCTCTGTCACACATCAATCACTGTTCCCTGCCTGTAGACAAAGTATGATCCTGATATTTTTGGGAGGCTGAGATACTCCCCCAACATTCAAATTAAGATATACATAGCTTTTTTTTTTTTTTTTCTTTCTTTCTTTTTTCCCCTCCCCACTCTCTCCTCAAGAGAAAATAGGCTAGACAAAATGCAGTGGTAAAAACGGAAAATAACATTTTCTGGAAAACGGTCCTCAAGCAAGATTTTAATTCTGCCTTTTATTTCTCAAGTAAATGTTTTTCTAGTTCAAAACCCAGAAATAAAAGCCTTGATTACTTGCATATTCAGAAGCTCAAGAGGCAGCAGGATCTGTAAATGGGCAGCAACCCCTAAAAGGCAGAAAAAGCCCCTATTCTCCATTCCCCACCCCCCCAAGCCCCTACATTTTCCCCAATGCTACGTACAGATCCAGCTGCTGCCACTATTTTGAGCTCCTCTCCACTACTCAAGGAATGTCTTATCGACATAGTTTACTACCGGGTCAGCAGCTGACTTTCSGCACTAGGCTACAATATTTTTTTCCACCTGATCTAGTATTGAAGAAAAGCAGTTTTGAACAGTCATTGCACCCCATGCAGGACCTTAATATGAAGCTTATGCAAATGTAGAGCTAGGGAAATCCCAGTTGCAGGTTTCCAGCTCTTCCTTATAAGGTATTCCCTGCAGCCCCATCCCCCCAGCGCCAGCTCTTTATTCCAAGCTCGGCTGGCCGGGGTCTAGCTCCTCATTAATCCCCCTTGCCCATAACAAGGGGAGACAGCACTCCAGGATCTAGTTTGCAGGATCTAGTTTGCATTAATCCTCAGGGCAGGCAGTGACAACAGACCTTTAAGGGCAGGATCTAGGCCCTTGCTAATCATTCCCCAGTGCAGGCAAGGGTGTTAAACCCTCATTCCAGAAGCCAGCAGCTCTTCTGTAGGCTAAAACTGAACTTTCCTGATGTGTCTAGGACCTGCTACACACTCTCCCTGCGAGACGACTGCCTGCCCTCCTCCAGTCCCAGGCCTGGCTCCCCACTTGGAGGAACTGCAACGTACAAAACACACAAAAACCACCCACAAGCAGATCACCTTTCACGGGAACGCCAGTCCTTCCCAGAGACGCAGAGACAGACAGACAGACGTTAACGACAGAGACTGTAAGCCCTGGCTCTCGATGCGCCCAGCGAGCGCGGAGCGTGCCCAGGGCGGCTGCRGCGCCTCGCTAACGAGCGCACTGCTGCTGCTGTACAAATATAGAAAGCCCAGAGTGGAACAAGCGTTTCAGCAGAACACACTCTGCTCCGCTCTCCGGGAGGGAGGAGCAGAGAGCCAAACTAGCCCAACTGCTTTACCCATACATGGTCTCCGAGAGAGACCATTGCTAGGACGAGCTCCTTCACACAYGCTCACTCACTCCCTGTCATGCAGTACTGGGGAAGAAAGCGTATGGAGTTAAAGAAAGAGTTACTGGTTTGAAACAGCCTCCAAGGCCATTCTGCTCCAGTCCACCTTTGTAAGAAGCTTCCAACATTCTCCATCCAATAGAATCCAGGCAGCCGCTTGGACACAGGACAAAATATCATTTCCAGGGAATGCCACATTCGCTAGCATTTCAAGAATTACTGAACTGGCCAAATCTTCCTTGTTGTCTTTGGAAGCACACATGCACCTACTAGGCTGCTGGTTTGATTTTCTTTTTCTACTTGAATTATAGCAATCATTTTCTCCCTACTATCCCCAAACCTTTGAAGTGTTTTCTAAAGCCAGGAAGCAGAATTTTCCTGTTAGTTGATACAAACTATCATGGTGACCTCACACATCCCAAGTCTGCTTTCCCAGCGATCCATTACTGCAGTGTTTAAACACAGTCATTTCCTATATACCCTTCCTAAAATCAAATAGAAGCAAACCACCTCTATATAACTCCCAGCTATTTTTCCTTCTGGTATTCTGGCATAAAGAAGGAGCAACAATTATTGTAACTGAAAACCCAAATCTCTAAATATTAAAAGAAATCAAACCGGTGGCTTAGTTCCTTTTTTTCAATGCAGAGGTATGGCAGGCTGCAAAATCTAAAGTGGATGCATTTACATACTAAAGCTAGTAATTTCCATGACATGGATTTATTATTTCCCGCTGCCATTTCTTATATTTACTATATCACACATTGTAATAACAAATAACTGCCTTATACAAGTTATCAGAAAAGTTTTGTCACATGATTAAGTAGAACCTTTCAGCTATTCCAAAAAATAGTAACAAATTCAGGATGAGAAGTGCAACTATCAGACAGGTCTTCAAAATTTTCCTCACGAAAAGGGAACATCCTAGTCGTCCTGCCCTGTTATTTAGCCAAGAGATGCCTGCTAAGCCTAGTACTGTTGAATTAAGAAAAAAGAAATATCTCAGAAGCAAGTTCTTCAGCACAGAATCAATACTATACCAGCTTAACTGTGCAATATATGTAATATTATCTATATCCAGATTGATAATGATCAAATTCAGGCACTCAATGCACAATCCAAAAGCAGGACTCTACTCCATAAATATCAGGAGAATCTCATTTATTTCTTAAGCCATCTAAGATATGATCAGTTCTCTGAGCAGTCAAAACTRTGCTTGGGAGAAGTAAATAAGCAGCTGCCCTCTCTCTAAAGATTTTGCACTTTGATCATGTTTAAATGAAAATTCTAATATAGGTGATGACTTTTCAAGGAATAATTTCTTWGCATGTGTGCTAGGTATTGCACAGGCATAATACCATGACAGGCAAATCGAAACAAAAAACAAAAACAGAAGAAATGCTTTTTTCGTGTAGTCAACCTGTCATCATGATTTACCTTTCTAATTTAGATGTTTAAATAGAAAACAGTTGTTTTGAGATGGGAAATAACAAGGATATGCATGCAAGGAAGGAACAGATGCTCAGGAGGTGCTCTACTTGGGCAGGCCCAACTGTAAGGGAGAGAAGAACTGGCTTTACCCCTCACTGCGCCTACTGAATACACAAGAGCTAGACATGACCTTGAGAGCTTCTTCTGTTCCTGAAAAAATGGCACTGCCTTCTCACAGASAGCATCATCTACCCAGGCTCCCCTTTATAAATTTTTCCAAAGATATTAAGAAGCACTAGTCTTCGTTCTGCAAATCTCTACCTACGGTAAGTTAAAGAGGATGCAACTATTCACAGAAGAGGACTTGGATACTGTCCATTAAATACTTCATCTGATTTGCAGAGTTCACAAATAACTGTTTCCTTTGCTTTGAAAAGAAGGATCTCCTTCCAACAGATGGAGATGGACCCATGGATATCCTGCATATGTTGGAATTTCTCTTGAACTGCACAGTTTGAAGGGAAAAAAAAAGCAAGGAATTTTCAGGAATTCAGTAAGAAAAAAGATAATTAAATCTGCAGGAAACAAACAGCATGTTACTTTGAAATATATAATAATAAAAACACAGCAGATAAGAACTACACTATTATTGTGAAAGGCACTGTAAGAATCTGCAGACAAAACTGAAAGAAAATAGGAAGCTTAAATCCGATGAGATTTAAAAATATGAAAATTTAAATTAATTTAATGTAAAAACAACATAGGTGACCACTGAATTTCAACTCTGTTCTTAAGAGAGATAGAAGTCATTCTGAGAATGGTCAATACACAACCATGAGGAAATGTTTTCCTGCAAAGAAAAGCCTGCTAGACAGGGTACCAGCAAGATACTGTGATACTCAGTAGCCATCATCCTTTCATTCAAATGCTGATTTAAGATCTCCTTGAGATTTGCTACAAAAAGCAAGGATAAAGAACCTAAAGTCACCGCTCATTTGCCTGAATTCTAGCAAGGCTAGAATGACAGAGGAATGAGAAGAAAATGCTCTGATCTAAACCAGCCATTCCAAGTTAAGTTTATAAGTAATTTAGTTAAATGACTGCAAAATCCCAGATACATAATTTCAAACCCAGTTTATAGCATCTTAGTTTGTCTGCAACTTCATCACTGCAAGCCAGCTCATTAAACCAATTATAAGTCCACTCTAAATCAATACAAAGTAATTACCATTGCCATAAGTATCCTGCCTCTGAGAGAGACGCAAAGCAATCCAGACAGTGATATATTGAGAGGAACGAAGTATAACGCTACTGAAGGATAAAATATCATTAACATCAGCAGCTACCTTTTCTTCAAAATTCTTGAACAAATGTAGGTGGCAGGATGACAAGTATACAGGAGAACAAAATGAAAACTTATGTACCATGATCCCATTTTGGGGATATGGTTTTCATATTGCACATATGAAATCAGTYCTAGTGATAGAGCCTGTGGCACACGTATGTTTATTAATAAGAGCTGAAAACTGCTAGCTTGTTTTTCAAGACTCCTGTTCACCTACCTAGCTGCTCATGGTTCGTTCTGAATTAAGTTAGCAAAAATGCTTTTTCTTTTAAAATGCACCCAGCTAGACTGAAGCTCCCACTCTACCCAAGATGTCAGAAAGATTTCAGCKGTGTTGCAATAATCTTGCCCTGCTTATCACAGTTCAGACAGGAGCCACTCGCCCCTGCAGCTAAGTGTTTGCTGAATAACCTGCCCTGCAGCTTTGAAACAGTTTACGTTTTCTCTCCTGCTCTATGAAAATTTCCGGCTTTGACCTCATGCATATTTTACCTTTACATGTTTGAATGTCATATCAAGTTCAAATAAGATTAATCCAGCAACAATCACAGCAACAGCAGAAAAGACAATATCTTGTGCTTTTTTCCACATCAAACAACTATCTCTAATAACAGGAGCTTGGGCATTAAAACTACTGGCTACCTTTTTTTAAAGATAATTTCTAATCTCAACTAAGCTTTGTGATGGAATCACAACTCAGGATCTTTTGTTGGGCCATTCCAAGAGAAATACCTTTGGTGAGGCCTAGATAACTGACCTTGATTTGAAACTCCCATTCTGATAAATTCTTAGGTATTTTAGTCTGCTCATGTTTGATTTTTTTTTTTTTTTTTGTTCTACCAAATAATCTATCAATGGGTAAAAATGATACTCGCCTGCATGAGGGCAGTTATTAAGGCAATGAATAAATTTGCACCCAGTCCTACTAAATGGCAAACTAGAAGAAGCAATTTTTGAAAATGTTGAGATTGAAATAGGACACTACTTATTGCGAGACTGCTAAATAAGAATCCAGATATATAAATCTTGTCAGTCTGCTGGACTATGGCTGCTCTTCCGCCAGCAAATCTCCCAGTATGACCTGAAAACCCGGACTGCCTCATGGGCTTCATTGCTGAACAGCAGTCTCTAGCTCAAGAGACTGAAGAACGGGTTCTTCTTAGATTGCCAGATTCAGAAACTAACAACTAAGAAACCTCAAGAAAAAAAAAATGCACTAAAACAATTTCATTAGAGTAGGCTCTTTGGAAAGACTTGTGATAAAAAAAGCCAGCCAGCCAGATGAAACTAAGAACAGCAGGAGCAGCTGATAACCACTGCCCCCATTTCAGAACCAGGTGCAAGAAGGAGCTAAGGAACAACCTGCTGGTGACAGAGCTCTGGTTAATTGCAGTTAGAGACTGCATTACAGGCAACATTTTATTTACTGACTGCAACTGTAAATATTTTCAAGATTCACATAAACATCTAAGCTTTTATGACCTTCTACTGATCATCGTAATATTGCTTGCTGTAATTTCAAAAGAAAAATTACACAATACTAAAAATGTTTCTCAAGTTTTATATTATGCAGTCATAGTCTCCATCTCACCTCATAATTATTCAATTTATATATTCTTGCGAGGGACCTGCAAATTATGGAATAATTGTATACCTTATCAATAATATATCCACGTATCTATGAAAGTCAGCTGCTTTACTTTTCTATTTAGTGGAACAGTGCTAGGCAACACATACTTCCAGAATTCCCACCGTCAGATGAAGAAAGACTGGAGATGTCCTCTCCCTATCATATAACCTGACCACTGCATCCAGTTTGAGAGAAGCAGCAGAAATAAGTGGATAAGTACAAGGTCCTTCTGGGGCATTCTTTACCATTCCTCCATTTTGAAAGATGGCTAAATTCTTGTTTATGGTAGGCTATACATTTTCAAAAGGAAGTACTCAACATAAAATCATGAATAGGAAGAGCACCAAGATGTGCATGACAGCCACTTTTCAATTAAGAGAATATTCAAATGTCTTTCCATGAACGTTATGTGCCTCTTGTTCTAGGTGCATAAACTTCCCAAGCCAAACAGATTCTCARATTCCTAGATTATTTTATTTACAAAGCACACTAAGATACATAAGGTCAAGCACCTAACTAAGATGTGAGAATCTGCACTTTCATTTTATCCAATATAACACTAGAAACTTGGACAGGAAAGGGGAAACACACCCATCTCAGAGGTATCATTTGGAAAAGGTGACTCTTTTTCCACAAAACAGAACATAATTTCCTACAGTAAGCAGCAACAATAATCTGGAAAGCGAGGAAAAAGAGGAATGGCAAGCATCACCAATGTGTTTGTTTATATTAAAACCCCTGCTGAGGGAACAGTTGTACTAGTGCACGTATGTGCACCCATATCCCTGGGCGGATAAAAGGGTTGTGCTGCTACCCAGAGGACTCTTCATCAGGAGAGATGCAGCTGGATATACCAGGTTGCAGGGTGACCCCACACAGGAGCTTCCTMTCAGGATGGCAAGCAGGTAGGCAATACCATTAAGCAGAATCTAACATTATGCAGAGCCCCTTGAGTCGGGAGCAGGGTTATTACAGATATGCAATACCAAGCCAGTGCTACAAAAGCCATCTGAGGAACACAAAATAATTAGGAGAGACAACTAAAGGCTCCACGAGAGAATGTGGCAACTGCTGCGATTGCTAACTCCACGAGCCTGGAGCGGCAGGGACACACACACACCAGGATCTCAGCACGGCACTCCGAGGCCCAGCTCTCACAGGGCAGAAGCAAAGGGCACCTCAAGAGGCAAATCCCAGGGAAATGTTTTTCCGCATCAAGCGAGCGGCCAGCGAAACAGCCGCTGCCCATGCTGGGCCCTAGGGGTGCGCCCAGCCGGGCCGGCTCCCGGGAATTCCGGGCAGGGCCGGCTCCCCGCTCACACTTCCTACTCAGCCRCCTTCCTACAGAAAGGAAACCCTCCTGCTGCTGATTCTTATCTCTTCTTTCAGCATTTAACACTAATATGATATTCGCACCCTCCCCTCCTTTTTTTTTTAAACACATTGCCATCTTTTCCCGCCGGCCTCGCCGCTGCCGCCGCAGGCCGCGGCCCCTCCGCGGGGC
>NW_020454716.1:856818-863968 GCF_003342845.1 Nothoprocta perdicaria
GGCGGGCCGGGCCGGGCCGGGACAGGGCGGGCCGGGCCGAACCGAACCGACCCGAGCCGCCTGACGGTGCCTGTGCCCCGCGCAGCTCGTGGCCGAGGAGCAGGTGCGCGCCGTGCTCACCCTCAACGAGGAGTACGAGACCCGCTTCCTGTGCTGCTCGGCGCAGGTGAGCGCGGCCGCGCACGGCTCCCCCGCCGCCGCCGCGGGCGGGCCGCGCTGCCCCGCCGCCCGTGCGAGCCGCCCCGCGCCGCGCGTTTCAGGAGTGGGCGGCCATGGGCGTGGAGCAGCTGCGCCTCAGCACCGTGGACCTGACCGGCGTGCCGAGCCTGCAGCAGCTGCGCGACGGCGTGCGCTTCATGCTGGCGCACCGCGCGCGCGGCCACAGCGTCTACGTGCACTGCAAGGCGGGCCGCTGCCGCAGCGCCACCATGGTGGCCGCCTACTTGATCCAAGTAAGGGGCCACACGCGCTCGGACGGGCCGGTGAGGGTGAATTCACTAACCGCGAGCGAAGCTTCCTTGGCTTTCTTTAGTGCAGACTTCTCCGCTGATCGCCTAAAGTTGTGAACGCCTTTAAAAATGGATTTCAGGATCACAACAAGTGATTTCTGAGTTCCTCCGCAGGTCCAGCTGTGGGAACTACCTCTGGAAACACAATCCTACCTGCGGATCCTTCTGTTGGAATTCTTAAAAACTCCCTGGAAAATTTGTTCTTAGTAATACATGAAAGTGCAGGAACAAGGGAAATACTAACAAAGAGGTTAAAAAAAAAAAAAAAAAAAAAAACTTTTCCCTCAGTCTGATGGGACTAGGGCAGGAAACTACTTCCATCTTGGAAGCATGAGCAAAAGCAAATATGGGGGTACCAGACAACGTTTTGTTTTTAAATCAGGTACGCATTTCATGAACTTGTATTTACTTGAGAGGGACAAAAGGAGCAAGTTTTCTAACTGAATTTTTACATCTGTAGCCTCTGTGAAGGCTCCATTAACCTTTGCAAGGGTAGAACAGCTTTTCACATGCTGTGTTTCTGCCTTTTCAGCTGCATCACTGGACTCCTCAGGAAGCAATAGAGGCTATTGCCAAGATCCGTCCCCACATCCTCATTCGGCACAAACAGGTGCAGGTCCTGGAGGACTTTTACAGGAGCATAATGGCTGGGACAACTGCAAAGAGTCAGTAAGAACCATAAAAATCTCAGCTCCGTAGAGAACAAAACAAAAAAAATGTATCTTAATGAACTAATGAAGGTTTGTGTTCTGTTTCTTGGCCATCAATAAAGAAGCTTTTTATAATACACTATTTGGAAGGGGAGGGTGGCTGTTATCATTAATGCTTTCCTCCTTATGGCTTGTCTCTTAGTTCTTTTAAAGCCACATAGGTTTTTCAACACGCACAGTATCAGCGCAGAGCCAAACTGCCATCCACATAATGCTCTTGTATTTGCAGCAAACAAAAATAAAACTGTGTCTCAGCAGAGACTTTATTCACTTTCTGACCCAAAGGGTTACAGTGCGAGAGAGGGTAGGAGGAAGTGGACTTAATTCCATCTTTCACCAACRCTATGTTATGATTACAATTGGGATTCCCTGTACAGACAAGAAAGCCAATGCTCTCAAGAATCATCTCCCTCTTTATGCTAGGTGACAGCACAGCAGAAAGCAGGGACCCAGTTTGTTATCACTCCTCTAGAAGTGCTCAAGCATACAACCGAATCACAGTTTGGGCTCAGCTTTGGAATCTGTCCCCCATTAATATAATTTCTGTCAGTCCCTCCTGCTGCTACAAAGACATGTTTAAATGAAGACTTCCCTGCAAGACAGACAGAGCACATACACTCTCTGTGAGTGGCAAGAGCAGCAATGCAGTCTCCTGGTCAGTTAAAAATAGCAGTCTGGGCCAAGAAGGAGGTTGTCCATATGCTATAGGATTTGTCACAAGTGGATGGTTCCAGGCTAAAAAAGCCACTTGCTGGAGTTTTGGCCTCAAATACAAGCAGTTTATTATCAAGGGATTACAGTAATGGCATTCAGTCCACCTGAAACCTAAGATGCAGCAGTTGAATAGTGCTATGCAAGAGAACAGGCCCGCAGCTGGGTGGCAGGCACTCCCCCTGTGCAGCTACAGAGGATGGGCTGCTTGCTGGATGCTGTGAGTTCGTAGTAAGTGGAACTGGTGTTGAGGATGCCGGATGCCTCTGAAGTGCACAGCGGGAAAGTTTTTCTGCCCTTCCTACCAGTGGGCCGTTCTTTCCGTTCTAGGCCAGGACAAACTGCAGGTTAGTGAGCAGCACTTTGATGCCACTTGTGACTGTTACCACAGAGGTGGCTGGGTTAAGTTTAAAAGTATTTGCATCCCCCTTTTTATAGCGATCGCGAAAGACGTAGATGCTGCCGTTGCAGCTGGCGATTTTCCAGAGGGATGGTACTGAGCTCCAGGCGTCGGGCAAGCACAGCCGGGTGAAGCTGTCGAGTAAGGGATTGTAGCACAGCAGCGAGTCGCCCTCAGCTACAATGAACACCACATCCTTGTGCACGGCGGCGTGCATGCGGCCGGCGAAAGGCAGTACATAGGGCTTCACGTGGCATTTCTCCGTGTTGGTATCGTAGCACTGAATAAGCCGAGAGGGCTTGGTGAAAAAGTCCAAGTCGTTCTCTTCCCCTCCCAGCAGGTAGATGACACCATTAAGGTTTACACCTGCAGCCCCAGACACAGCCACTTCCAACTGGCTGGTCTCTGTCCATACGTTGTCTCGTACTCTGTAATATATGACAGCATTAGAGAGAGTGTCCTGCAGAGTTTTCCCCCCCAATGAATATATAGCATCCTTGCTTGGCACAGAGACCAGGGTATGTTGGAGCCGGTCACGGGGCAGAGGGGCACACCATTCCCAGTCTATCGTTGCGTTGTTGCATTTCCACATGCGGCGTGGGATGGAGCCGCCGACAACGTAGAGGTCACTGCCGTGCTTGCAGGCCGCAGTGATCTGGTGACACAGGCTGTTCTGGCCGCTCACGCTTATGGAGTCGTCATCAGCACAATGCAGAGAGACAGCGAGCGAGTGCGTACGTGACGACTCCTTCCCGATCAGGTAGATGTGAACATTTTCTCCAATCACCTGAGGGAAAGGAGGAGTGTCAGCCACAACAGGACCCAGGCATGTTTATACACATAAACACACATATACACATGCTATATATTCATCGGGGGGGAATGTCTAAGACCGAATCTTTAAGTGTTTTAGGACCCACTGTGAGGCTGTAGTGTGTGACCTGATCCCAGTACCTGCCACCTTAGAGTGCTCAGGGTTCAGAGCCTCAAAGCCTTTTCAAGCCTTCCGTCATATCTGATCTAGCAGTGTGCAACATTGTTCACTTGAAACCTAGAGGCTATAATCTAATTAAAAGCTGGTCATCTCACTGAGCAAGTAGAATTATTAAGGGGTGAATGCCAACCTGTTAAGATTTTTGAACGAGCTCTTCAATAACCGGGCATCTGGTGAAATGTGCTGCTTGTGGCATGGCCCCAATTGCTGGCAACAGCAGCATGAAGGTGGAGCAGCCGTCAGCGGGGTTTCTATTTAGGACCTCCGTATTGCCCACACCAGCACCACGAACCACAGTGACAATTCACGTCTCACAACTTTCAAGTGATTCTGGTGAGCAGATGACTCCTTCCCTGGGAGTGCACAACCACTGCTCTAAGCCCAGGACAGGAGGTCTCTTCCTACCTTCAGGCTGGATCGCAGCGTCTCCGAAAAGCCGGCCCGCTCTTCCTTGTTGAAGTTGATCCAGGTTTCTATGGCAACTGTTGGGTTTTGAGAGCATGGGACGCCATCTGCGGTCCGGGGACAGAAAGGAGTTTATCAGATCCACACAAAACCCAAAGACACCTGCACTCCTGGCCCTCCATTTCTCCAACTCCTACTCACCACCCGGCCACAAACCCCACCCCGTTAGAGTGCAAGGAGAGAGACAAGAGTTTATAGATTTTGGCAGACACAATCAGTACTACAGCCAGGCATCTACATCCAATTTGCTTGGTGAAATTTAAGAAGATAGGATTGCCGGATTTTACATTTTTTGGATGAATTTCAACAAAGGAACCTATGTCAGAGAGAAAGAGGGCAGGAAAGATACTTTACAGGCTTTGTGAGGATGAAAAGCACTCTCTCATCAAGCAAAAAGTTTCTCTTATTTAAGAGCAGCAGCAGCTGCATTTCTTGGATCAGTGACTTCTCCTGCAAGTTAGTCCAGCAAAGGTGATTTGCAACAATTTTTCTTCCCCATGCACTCCCTCAGACAACTGACCCTCAAGACTGGCTATTTGTACTATGGTGAGCTACTGTAGCTTTCCTTAGCAGTGTGGTAATAGGAAACATTCTACACAATACACTTTCTTTAATTGTCCATTAACTAAATCGACACACAGGAACTAAAAGAAAAACAAATCTATTCCATACCCAAATATGGAAGTAGATAATGCATAGATAAAAATTCTTAAGCAAGTAGTTTAATTTAAGACCACAAAAATTAAAAGTTGTAATTGTAAAGTGATGGTTACTGCAAGGCATAACGAAGGAAAAAGTTAAGGGTGACTGGCCACTATAACTTTATTTTCAACTGTAAGAATATTTCATGAAGCCACAAATTTAAATATTTTAGGTTTACAAAACCAGGAACAGTTACAAAAATTCCTCTAGTTTTATTTTGGTCTTTCTTTAGCTATCACTACATACTCTCAATAGGTTTTTGACTGTGACTGTCTTTAGATGCAAAGGAAATCTGTCAGGTCTTTATCAGTTAAGACTTGCATAGCATCAACTTTAAGTCTCAAGGACAGATTTACCAATACTCAAAAAAAGCCAGTCATGGCAGGTTTGCAGGTATAAGAGCAAATAAAGTGCATGTGACACAAAGTGTAGTAATGTGTCCATTTACAGATGTTTTTGTTCATTATATTTTAATTATAAAAAGAAAGGAGGCTGCTCTGGGAGTCCCAAATCCAGCATGTATGAATGAGGAAGTCTCATCTACACTCTTTCTTTCTCCAGGAAATGCTAAATAAATCCACAAAAATTGAACTGTACAGCACCATCGTGGACAGGTTTTAAAGCCCCGGCTTAGCAGTTTTCTCTGATGAAATTATGCATCATGCTTTGTTTTGCTTTGCTCAGCTCCTGAATAGACAGTGATTACGAAGGCTTGTGCCCTTCCATCTGTCTCAGTTTTTCAGTCCCTGCCACACTCTCATGCTGCAGCCTCAAATCTCTTTCCACATTCACACTCTTAACTAGCCTCAAAAACTCCTTACCTGTAAGGATGTCTGTCAACAGGCGGAGAGGTAGGTGTAGAAACTCCTCTGTGTCTTGAAGCTGAGACAAGTGCGACTTGGCACAGTGTTTGGCAGCTGTGTAGAGCTCCACGTCACTGTGTTGATCTGCCAGCCACATGACCTGCAGACAGTTCCTAACCTGCACCGTTCGGGCCAGGAAACGGGAGCACTCTTCAAAAAGGGCAGTCAGTTGGTACATGTCTGCCACCTCGTAGGTTTCCTGCAGTTCCTCTGCCCTCAGCTTTACAGTCCCATGGTAAATATAGTCCACAAGGAGCTGGAAGACACTCTCGCTAACATCCTGCAGCTCAATGACTCGGTTGTGGGCCTCCTTTAGGTTGGACGTGAACATGGAACGAAAGAAGCAACTCTGAGCTGAGAGGACCAAGCGGTGCAGCTGGAATTCTTTGCCTTCCACAGATATCGTAACATCGGCAAACAGCTCATCCTCCAAGCACAGCTTCATGATGCCCTGCGCCACGCGGCCCGAGTGCGAGCGATCCGTGAAGGTGTAGTTCACAAAGTAGTTCTCTTCTGTGGAGGAGCCTCCGGTCTCTTCCGACGAGTCCATGGTGCTGCACGGATCAGCCCTCCAGCAATCTGTAAAATCGCAGTAGTTGTAAGACTTCCCCCCTCCACTAACAAGATTATGCAGTAGGAAAGGGCAAAACCGAGGATTTTGGTGAGAGGCCAGCCTGTTTTATATTTAACATAAATAGCACTGCCAGAAACTTCTGCTTGAGCTTCAGAACCCCAAACTGCTAAAACAATGAGAAGCTGGCACAACTAAAATAAAATTATAAAATTATAAAATTATAAAATTATAAAATTATCCAGTACAGTCAGCACATCATGGCATCATCAGAGGACAAACATGTCCTTCCACCTCCCGTTTCACTGACACAAAGCAACGCGGTGACAGTGACCGAGGGGGACGCTCAGCGCCCACAGGTGAAACGCGCCCAGGGAGGCGAGCCCCGCGGCTGCACAGCGTGGGAGACGGGAGGGCCTCGGGCTGTGCTAACAAGGAGCACAGGCAGCAGTTCACATCAGCAGCAGCAGTCAGTATCATCACATCAGCAATTCACAAACTTGTGCAGCGGTATCAAATAAGGCGAGCTTGTTTTTTACCAAAAAAASAGGCACAAAAAGGCCTGCCAGACATAACCACCAGTCCTTCAAACTAACCAGCTGAAAAGCCTGCCAAGTCCCTGACGGTCATTCTCAATTTACCAGCGTGCCAGACAGCTCCAGTGCGTAACAGCACATAAGAGACGTTGTCAGGCACCGCTTACCAAGCACCAAGGGGAACTCCACTATCGGGATAACACTGAGCAGGGCACAGAGATTGCAGAGCTCCTAACAGTTTGCCACTAACAAAGAAGTTTACCGCTTGGGGAAGAACTGCTGTACAAAGCAGCTTTTATTTATTTATTTAATTTTTATGACTCTTGACAGCTTTGGCAGCAAATAGTTGACCACCTGCATTCACACTAAAACTTCTGTTTAGCTTCAGCCATTAGCCATGGTGATGATCGCACAAAGCACTCGAGACTCCCACCCACCACCCCCAGAAGGAATTCTTCTCCTGGAGATCTGCAGTGGCTCTTCCAGSCTTTACCTTCCCCAGGACGCACTTTCCCACCATGGCACGAGAGGGCTTTTGAACTCACATGCTGTTGGTGGGCGGCGGTTCCCACGCCCTTACCGCTCGGGGCGCGAGCGCCGGCTCGCAAGCCCAGGCCTCTCGCTACCCCAGCGCGGGCTTCGGGCCCCGCTGCGGACCCTCACCGAGGAGCCCCGGGGCGCCGGGCACC
>NW_020454716.1:864470-954885 GCF_003342845.1 Nothoprocta perdicaria
GGGGCTCGGGGCCGGGGCCCGGGCGGTGCCGCCGCGGCAGCGGCCGCCCCAGCTGCATCGCGCTCTCTCCGCAGGTCCGGCGGTGGCGGCGGCGCAGGCCCGCGCGGCGGGGAGCTCCGCGGGAGAGACGCGCCGTAAGTAGCGGCCCGGCGGCGCTGCCGCCTCTCCGGCCCGCGCAGCAGCTTCTCTGAGCGCGGGGCTCGGCCCGGGGCTAGCGGCCTTGCCCAGTCTCTGTTTGCACAGCGGTGCTGCCCGTGCTGACACAGTGCAAGCTCTGCAGCTCTGCTCYGTTCCCCTGCGTGTGCCACGCTCCATACGTGTTGACGTTTAGGTAGAAACATCCCAAACGTGAGCTGAGCTCTGTAGCCTTCAGCTTACCTGAACCTGGAGCAGCCCAGTGCTGCCAGAGCTCCTGAGAGGCAAATAGAGTGTCTGAGAGGTTGTTCATTTGTTTGTCTGAACGTTTCTAACTAATTAGGGTTCGGAGCTGCTGCCGTTSTTTCTGGAGCTTACCCTGTTCTGATTGTGGAAACTTTGTTTTTCTCCGTAGCTACTGTCAGGCCCAAAAATGAAGTGGAGCAGAAGCAGCTCTGTGCTTTTGGGGAGTACGTGGCCGAGATTCTGCCCAAGTATATCCAGCAGGCCCAGGTAGGTGCTGTCCCTGGGAGGGGAGCTACTGCTGCCCGGCCTTGCAGGAGGCACACATGAATGCACAGGGCTTTGGTAGATGTGGGAAGTTGTTTTGGGGAACATAGATTGTCAGAATTAGATGAAGTTACTTCTGTTATGGAGCCTCCTTGCTTCATGTCCTGTACGTGTCTGCGGTACCCTGTCCTCTGCTTGCTGAAGTCTCCACTGGATTCAGTGCGGGATTCAATCCCATTAGCATCCAAACAACTTTTCCTTGCCCTGTTTAGGTGACCTGCTTCAATGAGTTGGAGCTTTTGATCCATCCGGACGGGATCATTCCGGTCCTGACRTTCCTTCGGGATCACACCAACGCGCAGTTCAAATCGCTGGCTGACCTGACTGCYGTCGACGTCCCGTCCCGGCAGTATCGCTTCGAGGTGAGGCTGCCTCCTCGGCGCGCGCCCCCGAAACCCTCGCGCGTGGCCGTGCCTTGGGATGCTGCTGCAGCTCTGGCTATGGACTCTGCTCTCTCACAGTCAGCAAATCCACTCGGGAATGGTGGTTTTGTTTAAGCATGGAACCATAATGGACATGGCACTGACACACTTGGTTCCCTTTGTGCTCTACTGCAAGTCTTTAAGGCATGTAAGCCAGCAGAGGATGCCTGGGGCTCGTGTGCTGTAAGAGGCTGGTTATGGTTTAGGCTGAAGAAATGTCCTTTCTCTGTTCAATTCRGGCTGACCCAAACAGGCTCAGGGTCAGAGAAGAGAAAATGTGAGCAGCATAATGGTAGCTTTTGGTTCCCAGTAAAGAGCAAGGATGACGAAAAGCAGCTTATTTATTTCGCTTGTTTTGGTCTACCCTGTGATGTTAAATCATTTACCAAATGCTGCTCATAAAACAAATTAGAGGATGATAGGCTTATCTTATGTGGATTTCCCTAATCAGAGGATGTCTGTTGTTTTGAAATATGTCTCTTTGCTTTGCTAATAACAGCTAACAGGTAGTTAAATTAGTAATGGAAGTGGTGTCAGGCTAAAATACCAGAGACTAGATAGTTTCTTAGCCCTCTGTTCAGACGTCAAGTCTCTTGAGGAAACTGAAGATTTCTGAATTTAGGATTTTTCTTTCATAAATCAAGGTAGTAAAGCTTAGAATTCACTTTTTTTTTCAGCTACCTGCATAAAGACAGTCAAAGATGATATGTGATGTGTTACAAATTTCATTTTTTAAGTCTGCTTGTACTGTGTGGGTTTTTTTTCCTCCACCAGAGGTTTTTAATAATCCTCATAWGCTGATTTTATCAGTATTTTTATATCCCCGACTATTCTAATTGTTTGCTGAAAATTAAATGAATTTCCTCTTTTCTTTCTCCCATTATGTGCTTAGCTATTTTCTTCGTGACAGATCCCTTCAGTGTTATTTTAAGATATGTATCCATTTTTTTGAGCTCTTCTTTATAAGTCATGTTTTCTGTATTTCTCATCCTTTTCATTATACTTCTAAGGAAAAATCAGAGATGTGCTACTCGACCCTCRGTTTTAGAGTGTCTGCTAGCACCTAGATTTGAAGTACTGCTGTGATTTTGCTGGAAAGAAGTTATTTGAAATAGTGTGCGTGTGTCTCTGCTCAACCAGTATTATACCATGAAGAGATCTGTAAAGTCTGTGCGAGACCAATGGTTTTTGTTTTGTTTTGCCTCAGATTGTTTACAATCTCCTGTCGTTGCGGTTCAACAGTCGGATCCGTGTGAAGACTTACACTGATGAACTGACACCTATTGATTCRGCAGTGTCTGTGCATAAGGCAGCAAACTGGTATGAAAGAGAGGTGAGCTGCAGCCCCCTTAGAAGTGGGACCTCTGTGGAAAGAGGCAGTTTTCCTGATGAGACTGATTCCCACAGTCTGTCTTCGGGAACAGGAGAAGAAAAGTTTTAGATACTCTTCTGACAGATTTCCTGAATCAGTTGCAGAGGCATTGCACAAAGCCAGGCAGGCAACTGCTTTTTTTCTGTCATAATATATAAATGAGTTCTCTTTCTAAATGAGAGCCTTAACTTGCAGCATTGTGCTTGAGAGCTCCTCTGTTTCCTCAGTTGTGTTGACCTCTGGATGAGGTGAGGAACCAAGGAACTGCTAGGAAGATTAAGATAGTGATAATGTATCTAAGTGAACTTACTCCTTTTTATTTAGGTTTGGGACATGTATGGTGTTTTCTTTGCCAACCATCCTGACCTAAGGAGGATTCTCACAGACTATGGGTTTGAGGGCCACCCTTTCCGGAAGGACTTTCCACTGTCTGGTTATGTGGAGGTAGGAGACACGTTGATATCTAAAATTACAAATCTCTCACTGTTGTCTGCGACTACTTTATAATCCTTGGTCAAAAAGGCCCTAAGAGACTTCACATCTCTGCCTTCCAGAGCAGTTGTGTGTACCTTTAGCATGGATA
The DNA here is from genome assembly GCF_003342845.1 of Nothoprocta perdicaria. Classification (NCBI taxonomy): domain Eukaryota; kingdom Metazoa; phylum Chordata; class Aves; order Tinamiformes; family Tinamidae; genus Nothoprocta; species Nothoprocta perdicaria. The sequence goes on from NW_020454716.1 coordinate 867,553, forward strand.
TTTGAAGTCCTGACAAAGGACTTCATAACAATAGAGCCTAAGGCCAGAGACACTGCACCAATTTCATCTGCTATATAAAACCTAGGGGAACTGTCAGGCAAAGAAAGCTCTGGTTTTAGTGTCTCAGCTGGAATATTGAGCTTTCCATTAGAAATGTGGAGATTCCCAGAGGTTTAAAGGGCAGAGTCAATCTTTGTGCAGCTGTAACTTCATTTTGTGGAATGTTCACAGGCAAGTGCCCAGATTATAAAACTCCTCAGTTGCACTGACTTTATTTATCAAATTTTACCTCTATATTGATGATGAGTTCAGTAAGCATGTCTGGCCTCTGCTTCACRTTAAATGACCATCTTGCAGAAGCCCTCACACATGGTGCAGTTCTAAGACGAGCTGAGTCTCGGGAGAACATGGTGAGATGCTGTGCAGGGCAGCAGAAGTTTTTTCAGAGAACAGAAATGGCAGGGAATTCTGTGAGTGAGGATCACACAGCATCTCCTAACAGTCTTTTTTTGGCAATCTTGACTGACAGAAGGAAGACAAATTAAGCCTGCCAGAAGTGAACTAACCTACCCTTCATTCACGTYTTCTTTTCGCCCCATGTTGTGAGCTTTATGCAAAGAAGCCAAACTGAAACCAAAGAAACTGCTGCAGTAAAGCTTTATAACAATTCATGGGAATGGTACCCAAGTGTGGCACAGGGATGGACCAGAGGTTTTCAGTGGCTTAAGAGAACTGACCACGTTATTCCCAGTGGACTGCATGTAAAGTGTAGCTGGGGACTCCTAAGTCGGGGCTGTTATCCAGGACAGCTGCAGTGCATCATAATAAAGATAAAGGTTTTGCTGGAGCGTTCAGAGGTCATGGTAGCATCTGGATGGTGATTTTTTTTTGTTTGTTTTTGAATAATAGGGAGAATTGAAATTGTCTCAAACACCTGTGGCCTGCGTATGGCACAAGAACTGGGAAAGCCTGTTGTGAAGGGTGGCCTGTGAGCATGTTGTGATTGGGTACAGCTAACGGTAGAGCTCTTTATGCTGGGGATTGTATAACAACTACTAGCCTGTGTCCTTTGCACTATTACAGGTCCGGTATGATGATGAGGTGAAAAGGGTGGTGGCAGAACCCGTGGAGCTGTCTCAGGAATTTMGAAAGTTTGATCTGAATAGTCCTTGGGAGACATTTCCTGCCTACCGTCCTGCTCCAGAAACTCTGAAAATTGAAGCAGGAACCAAGAAAGAAGATGCAAAATAGTGCCAGAAGGGAGAGGCTGTATGGAACTATCCTTTCTGTTCTGCCATAGTATTTATAATAATAAAAGGTGATATGATATTCTTGTCTGTCATGGTCACATAGTGGTGGTGTCGAACTGTCTGAAGAGTGCAGGATGAAGAGCAATAATTTACGATCCTGATAGTCCAGTTGGAATATGTTTATCTTTTGTTTTGAGTCACAAGACACTGGATTTGTGTGTCTTTGGCTTGCAAATTGAAAGGAATCCAGGCATTTCCTCTGGCTAGGATATGTTAGATACACTGCRTCTGCTAGCTGTCTCTGCAGATGTAAATCACAGCTCTCACCAGTGCAAACGGTAGGAGCCTGTGCTGAAACAGCTGTGGAACTTGAGGGGATGGACATCAGTATTTCAGCTTTGAGGTAGGGACATAGTAGCCCAGCAAAGCTTTTCTAAATGGTTCTAATACAGCTGGCATTAGGACAGCACAAGTTAAGTGGATGTGGACTGAAGCAACTGTGGCAGTGACTACATTGTTTCCTTGGGAATTAGGTCAGTGTCTGTTCTGCTGGCRCAAGGAGGAGCTGTAGATAACCACTCACATGTCACTCCTTCACTCTGATCATTCTGATTTTATTTATTTTTTGAACCTAGTAATCTTTACTTTTCCTCCGGGCTCTGATCATACTACTTTTTGCAGTCAGAAACATCTACTCTTTCTCTAAGGATTTAAAGCATTTTTGGTACTATTTCAAATCTTCTAAGATCTGTGATATCATAGCATTATCATTGTTCTTGTGGAAAATCCCAACTCTTTAAAAAAGTAAGAGACATAAGATAGTTTCAAATGATCCATCACCTGTTTGAACAAGATTTCATTACAGCAATCGTAAATAATAATGTTGCTTGTCCCTAGTCCAGAAAATGCGTGATGCAGCTCTCTTACCAGAAAGCTGTTTACCTTAATTAAGGTGAGAAAATTAGCATATAAGATCTCATAAGACCATTCACTAGGAGTTTGTAGAGATCCACTGATTCATCACAGCACTTAAGGCTTTTTAATGATTACAAAAAAAGGCGGGAGGAGACTTGGAAAATTTAGATGTTGGGGATGAAGGGAGGGATAGAACAATAAGAATTTCAAAAAAGGAAGAAAAAAAGGCAGTTAGTTAATCAGTTCCAGTAGRATATGATTGTTTTTCAGCAGCAAAATCACGGAGTTGAACTGTATGGTAAAAATCAACTTCATATTTKTTTGTTTGTTTCCACCCTAGCCTTGGTAAGTGTTGACTTCCTCAATACTTTCCTCCCTTAATTTGTTTCAGGCTGCTGTGGCTTGCCATATTTGATACTCAGAGCTACATTCTCCATWTAAAATTAAAATAATTTGCCACCCTGCTTAAAAGTCATAGCTCTTTTGCGGAAGGAAAAGGGAATGCACAGAAATTAAYAGGAGTTCTAGATTTTATACAGCAGACAGATTTGGGGCTGATTAAGTCAGAAAATAGACTTTTTGTCTTTCCTACATGTTCCACAGCTGGTTCTGTTTTCTGGTGCACGGGTTCTTCCTTCATGCCAATGCCTCATGCTCAAGGCAGAAAAGTTCCTGGTGTCATTCTGTTACTGTGAAAATGCTTTRTAAAACATGTCTTCCCCCTGCTTTTTCTCTCCCGCATCCCATGTTGCTTGAGGCAAAATGACAAGATTCATGGCGTGTGTATCATAAAAATAAGTATTCCTCACTGTGATAAGCCAGAAGACTGAAAGTAGCTGCAACGGAAGGAAAACTGCTTTTTAAACATAATATGTGTGCAGAGGGTGAATTTGATTGACATAAGAGAGAGAAATGTTAAGACACAGTGCCATGTCAAGTTAAACAAAAGGCAAGATTTGCTGAAGAAAGGTACTCAAGTATATAGCCAGCCCTATGGGACAGGCTTTGGCTCCAGCAGATCTTTTATAAGCAGAATATTTGTTAATGGACCCACATCTCTTGTACTTTGTAAACTCCCTGGYTTCTCTAACAACAATTTACTCACTCAGACATACTCTCCCAGGAGATTAGGGGCCAAACAAGTTGGCCAAGCGGTGCTGGTTTTGGCATGTTACTTCCAGAGCTCCCACATCTGTGCCCCAAGGATTGTTCTCACTTGTCTTATGCTCTGATACTTCCTTGTTCCATGGCATACTCTCTCCTGCCCCAGGCAAAGCTTCATCTATCTGCAAAAAAAAGTCTGGATCAAGACCCAAGGAGCTCTTGGAGATTTTGATTCTGCAGATCTTTTTCTCCCTTTCCCATCTTACTGCTTGAAGAATCCCCAGTGGAAAAGGCTCAATCTGCCAAGATGCCCCTGCAGAAACCATGAGTGATGTGACATGGCTTTGAAGCTGTTTCTGCAGCAGGTGCTATGGCCAGAGCGTGTGTGGAGGGGACAGGATTATGCCCACTCAGCTGTGAATACCTGGTAAGGACAGAAATTTCTTGTGAGGAGCCGGTGTGCCACCTAACGYGGTATGTGCAGGGGCAATATGCTACTGGCAGAAACCCAGACTTGCTTCTGTGCACAACTCCCAAACAATTACTGCTGCTTTACAAACAAGTAAGGGTTAGGATATGCTTATGAACCCTCTCCAATCACCTTCCTATATGGAATAGTGAGAGATGCAGCAAATCTGCARATTCCCCCAGCTGAAGCCAGTATCTGGCAGTAAGGTTTATCTTCTGAATGGCACTGCACCAGTCACAGAAGCATRAAGTATCTTCCTTTGGACATTTTAGTTGCATGCTGTTCCTAGGAAATATTTCTGTTAATAAAGTCAAATGTGACTTTGCAATGTGACTTCTAGACAGGGTCATGTGTACACTGTGCCAGGGGACTCTGGCACAAAGCAGAAACACATCAATCTCACTGTGCAGGTGGGTCTTCAGAGTTTGCCTCCTGAATAGCATATTCACAGTTCAGTAAAAGATATCCCGAAGAAAGGAATGTAACTAAAGAAGAAGTAGCAGAAAATAATCAAAGCTGACAGAAGGTAGCTTCATTTTAAACTAGCCAAGGCTATACCATGTATTTTTAATCGGAAGACAGATTCTTTTTCCCTAAGAGACACCTTGAACCTGATAGAGATGATATTGCTATTTATTTATATAACTCTAGCAGCCAAAGAGCTCTTGGAGAGCCAGTGACCATACTGTGCTGCACACAGTAGAGATACAGAACAGCTTGAGTAGGGAYGAGGTACTAACAAAAGTGCAAAGATCATCAGTTTGATCATTATTTCTTTGCATTCGGAGGTATTATTTTGTGTGTTCACACKTTTTACTTTGTTATCCTGTTTGGATCTCTGTGTGATTTTCAATTTTAAACACATACATAAAAATGTAGGTTTCTGCTGCTTCTTTTTTTCCATTGTGGATTACAGCCTTATGGTAGGACAGATACTGGGTGAGAATGGAGTATGATGAAGTTTTGTCTATATAATTCACAACTCCCAAAGCAGACTGTGCTCACTGTGACCCAGAAGTCTTGTCCCAGCAAAAGATAAAGAGCTAAAGCCCAGCTGACTCCAGTCCTTGCTGTTTGTTATTAACTTGTCTCTCGGAAAGTTTGTTACATAACTGAGCAAGTGACATTTCTTCTGCTTGCTTGTACATTTGGCTGCAACTGATAACTTTCTTTAGTATATAGCAGTAAAAAAAAAAAAAAAAAACATCCTGTGGAAGAGTTTAAACCATTCTGCYAAAACTTTCACGGCAAAGTCTTCAAGTTTCCAAAATATGATGGAAAACATTTTTTGGGGACAGCAAGTTCAATTGCAAGCCCTTCCCAGGGCTGGACGCAGAAATAGAGAAAGATGGATCTGCTCCAAGAGAGCCTGCTGGGAGCAGAAGCAGCAAGGAAGGAGCACACAGCAAACTCGCCTCACACGCAGCCTTGTCCGTGGGGCAGCTGCGAGCCCCGGCCGGGCAGCGCTACCATGCTCCAGGTGCAGCTCAACGCCTGGCTCATCCTGTGCACGTGTGCTGGATTCCCGAGGCCGACAGGTAGGGAAGGCACCTRATAGTGATGTGGCTTCTTGGCTTGGCAAGTGCTTGTGCAATTCCAGTGGTGTTACATTCTGCTTTCTTCTTCAAATGCAGTCAAACTCATTGGCAAGCAGTGCTGACAYAGGCAGAGAGACTTTAACTGCACTCCCAGCTGGATTCTGCTCTTAATGAGGAAAAGAAACAAGGAGTTTATCTCCTCAGCGTTTTGAGACCCCTGCTACTTGTGGTGTCAGAGAGAGAGCAATATCTTTGCTGAAAAAGACTCCCTCTGCAACAGTGTTTGTGGATTTTCTAGATCCTGTTGAATGATAAAATCTGTCAAATGATTAAAAAACCCTATTTCCCCATGTTCAGAGGACTTTTATATTATCATTTGAATACATTGTTTGTTATGTCTTGTTTCATTTTTGAATTACTTCAAAAAAAGTCTAATATAAGATAGCCTAGATAACAGTTTGGTGACTTTCAATAAATCCACTGACTTTGCAGCCAATTAGATATGTTTCAGTAGAGATGTCTGTGAACTCAGCTGCAGGAGGGTGAAATGTGGGTCAGTTAGTTGAGAGAGAAGCCCAGAAGYTTCAGGTGAAGACATATTTTTACCTCAATTCTAAGCCATAATAGCACATTGCCAGTGCAGGAGGAAACAGCAGCCAGCATCCCAGCTCACATTCCAGAGGATGCAGCTGCCTTACATCAGGGAGCCTGCAGCTGTTCAGAGAAACAACCTCCTTAGCCAGCAGGGAGAGCAGCACATCTTCCAGGCGGCTTGCAAATCTCCATGAAAAGCTTTAATCAAGGATGGAAAGTTGGAAGTGTATTCGTGGTAGTCACCACACATATGCACAATTAAACCAATCTTGTTTTTCTGTAAGCATCTCCTGACATTAACCCTCAAGCACACATTTTTTTTTCTCTCTCATATTAAAAAGCCTTTATACTCTCTACATAAAATATCAGAGAGCTTACTATTTCTTGCCAACTTTTTCTTTTCTGGTGCTTCTGTTCTCATGCCCAGAGCCAGTCAGTGATTCAAACTGTGGTTCTGTGTATCAGCGCTGTTTCATCTCTCTGACCTGAAGAATGAGCCTCTAACCAGTAGATGATCTTGCTTACCTGACTGCCCTGATAAATGCAGAAAAGGGAAAGGTTACAGCCTTCCTGTCGAGGTCCTGGGCTGAGACTGCTTTTTATCCTCCTTTAAACAAAGATCCCAGGGTATCATTASCTTCTTGAAAAACTAGGAAGCACCTAAAGACACCAGTGCGAGCTCCAGCTCTAACCCGCAAAGCAGGTGCCTCGGCTCCCATRGGCTTTGGCTCTGTAAGCGGGCAGGCTCATCATCCCCAAAGCTTCCACTTGGCCCCTTTAACCACTKCTGCTTCTCTTACAGAGCCTGCTCTGCTCACCCAAAATCTTGCAGTCAGCATCTGCCATATTAGGTAAAATATGAGCAGCAGCTCAAAAATGCTGAGGACATGACTGACAAGTGAACAACAAAAACAAGAAGGGCCAGGATCGTGCCCTCCCAATCTCTCTCTAATGTTTTCCAGATGAGCATCTTTACAGCCGGGACGGTGCCGGGGCGAGCGTGCATCATCGCCGGCCGGAGGACGCCGCCGTGCTCTTAGAGGTCGCCCGTGGGCCGCGGCTCCGCTAGCGCCTGCTGCTCCCGCCCTGCGGCGCGGAGCAGCCCCACGTGCTGCTGGCCGCATCGCTGCTCCGAGCATGGAAAGCCATGACCTAATCCCGTCTGCACTCGCCCTGCCCCAACAGGCGTCCTCCCTCGTCCCTCCCCTCCCTCACGGACACCACAGATGTTGCTGGGAGGGTCCCTGAGCGCAGGGTGGATGCTGCTGCCGGGTGCCTGCGATCCAGGCTCTGCTTCCCCCTCGGAGGGGACTGATCCTGGGAAGGGCCAGTGCCTTCTGTGCCCCTGGGAGCTTGGGGCTGCCTGCTGGGGCTGCTTTGCCTCCTGTCAGGCCTCTGGCTGCCTCGCTGGCTCACGCATGGCCCAAAGGGAAGGTGCAGAGCAGGGCAGGGCTCATGGGGATGGATTCGGTCAGGGTGAGGAGGGTCCTGGGCAGTGAGTCAAGTGTCCTTCTCAGTCCAACCTGGGTTTTGTCCAATTTGCGGATGGTCTCGCATCTCCATGAAGGTTTGTACGGGACTGTCTGTTGGCAAGTGACTCTTCTCTTCCAGATGCTCTGGGCAGGGCTGGAGATTGAGGCTAACAGGACGAGGCCAGCAGTCCAGCTACGGGATGAAGAGCTGGCCTCCCTGCGCCCAGCACGGCGGTTCCTCCAGGTGTTTGAGAATGAAGTTCCCAAAACACCGGCAGAGATTGAGCAGCAGCTGCACTATTATTCACTGACTGATACGCCTTTGCCCATTGTGGAGTTTGACCGTCTCCTTTTCACCAGTGTTTACTGCGCCTATCAGATTCGTTCCATTCAGGGTCTGGATAAAAATCTCTGGATCAGCCTTTTTTCACAGCTGGTTGATGAAATCTTTCGTGATCTCTGCAAGGGAGTTTGCCCAGCAAATTCCACTCTCCTCCTGGCTTCCTGGCCTTGGAAGGAGAAGCCACCACATTTAGCATTGCTAAAGCAGTTCTACCCTTCCAACCTGGCAAGGACCAAGAGAGACACTTAGTAAGAGGAACTGCCCTCACAAAGGACACGTGAGTTCAGCTGCATGCTCTGCTGTTCTCAGTGCTGGCAGTCATTGCAGGATGATGYAGGATGCTGCGCAAGGACACCTCCCCTTTTTGGTCCTGCTTTCTGCGCTGTGCTGCCAACCTCTGAGGGATTTATCCACAGGCTTTCATTTTTAAATGAAGTAGGACAAAGCTGCAGAGTGTATTTCACCCTTTCCTCTGTGTTGGTGAAGTGGGTTGTGCTGAGGGGGCTGGATTCTTCAGAAGCGTTACCCCGCTCGACCTTTGATACTTAAAAAGGGGATGTCCTGACMTTGTTTTCTGCACGGTGTTAGTACCAGTGTACCAGCTGAATTTGTCCTCGGTAATGCAATTTTGCCTCCTTATATTCATTCTCATCCATTCAGCTGAATGCAGTACTTTTTCTTCTCTCCAGGAGCCCACAGGGTAGATGCTGTTATGTTTCACCATAAAAGCAATGCGTTTAATTTCAGATTTCTGGTCATGTGACATCCTATTTTAAATGTCTGAATAAATTTCCTATATTCTGTATTCATTTTCCTTAATGAAAAGCAAACAGCTCTCCCCTCACCCCAATGTACATATTCTGTGGAGCTTTCTGGTATACATATATCACACTTGCAAATATATATATACTGCTTTGTATTTATGATTGTTATAGGTTTGGAATACACTTCCTTATATCACATTTAAATTCCTATGGATCATGACCTAGTTATTGCAACTGTAGATTTTACTTCTTCTGTGAAGTCTTTTTGAACAGCTATGGCACTTTACAAGCCCAGTGTAATAAATACACAATCTCTATCCTCAAAAACAGGAATGTAATTATTTTGTAGAACAAGAGCATTTAAATTTCTTTGTCTTGCACACTGTATTGTAGAATTAAGGGAATGTAATTAACTACCCAGGAGAGTTTTGATTTTTTTTTTGTTTCTATTGGCTTCCTGCTGTCATTATAGGTACATTAAATTTGGACATGCCTCCCTACATGGTGAGAGCCTTAATTCCCTTCGTGTCAATATACTTTTAATTTCCCAGGTTCAACAAAAGAGACACTCAAAACAGGAACTGCGCCCTTTTGACCTAGTTTAGTTTTCTCCATGCTATTGTTACCCGACAGATGGAGAGGAGAAGCAGTGAGACAGGAAYGAGAAGCCTGGAAGCAAGATGTCACAGAGAATGGTTTTATAGGTCAGATCAAGGCTATAACAGGAGAGATGGATTTATAGAATTTACAAGGTATATTTTTTTCCAAAAGATGCAGGAATTAGGATTAGTATTTTCTTTAATTTCCAACTTCAAGACAGCTAAATTAACATCTCAGTGGCCTTTTTTTTTTTTTTTTTTTTTTTTTTTTGGTATACCTTCAATTTCCACCCTTCACACTTCACCTGAACATGTCTTCAGTCTTTAATGTCTAGGATATGCAGGGGCGATATACTGACCACATACAAATTCACCTCGAAAAGAGAACTCAACTTAAAGCCTGGGTTGGGATGGCATCAGTTCATGAAAATATTGTCTTGTTAGAGATACCAAGTCTGAGCTTTGTGAATACCTGGATAAAGGTGAGGCTTTGGCTTGGTCACTCAGATATAGTAGTACTGCTTTGACTTCAGATTTTCACTAGGGGCTTTGTTGTTTACTGAGCAGATTACAAGCTAAAGTCAAGTGATACCACAAAGGTGCATGCACATTTAAGCTGGGGTACTTTTGCAGTTTATGTCAAAAGAAAGACAAACCAGGGCTCAGTTGGGTATCCAGCCCAACTTGAACAGGCTAGTGCACTGATCAAACAGCTATGAAGAAACCACGAGCCTACTAGATTCCCATTGCTCACCTCAACCTGTTAGGTTATGACTATCCTCCCATCCTGCAGGAACATAGTATCAGACCAGACTCCAAGGCTCCAAGGAATAYGGTCTGATAGGAAAACACTGTAACCTAGGTGCTAAAGATATCACTTTATAGTGTCTTTGATCACATTTTGGCTAGGTTAGTAGTATGGTGTGAGGTGGTTAATCATACTCTTGTATTCAAGGAGATCACTGCCAGGGAATATACTGCTACTGCACGGCACACCACTCATCCAYACTCATGAGCGTGCACCACGCGCGCGCACACACACACACACAAACACAGATTATAAAATACATGTTGTGCTTCTCTTACTTGGTTCTGAGATTTCAGAAATTGGTCAGTTCATTGATTTGGGCCTTCTTCCTTTACAAGGGCTAGATGTGTATTTTTTGTTTACTTTTAAGTGTATTACTATTTTCAGTAATAGTAATTACTGGTAGCTGGGGTTCTCAAACACAGCTTCTTGACCTCAGCAACTTCAGATTAAGAAAAGCAAGTACTGTGAAACTTTCAATAAAACCATGAACGGTACCAGACCTCACACACACATCAGATCTTGCACAGAACACACGGACCGACTGGCTCAGTAACACAAACCACAGCTCGTTTAGTCACCACATTTCTTTCTCTCCTGAACTAGTATCTCAGGCATCTAAAAGCACACAGGTTTCACAGGCAATAACAAATTCAAATCTCAGCAAATTTTAAGGTTTTTGTTTTGTATTTTATTACATTCATTTGCATTACATTTGTTCCTTCCCCAAATATGCAGAAAAAGTCTTTTGTTTTCTGGATTCTAGGGTTCTGCAGTAACACTACTGGATTCTAGGGTTCTGCAGTGTCTCTCTGATACTCAGCATCTAACTACCCCGCCCCACCCCTGCCCCAAATCTACCTCATGCTTTACGCTTAAATCAAACACCAACACAGGACACACATTTAGATGCTGTAAAGACCTTTCTACRGATGAACGACAGACACAGCAATGGCCCTGCAGCCATGGCACAAGCGTGCGGCGTTAGGGAAGCACTGGACACATGTTAGCATGCTTGAAGTAGAAGATGACACCRAACAGGAGTCGGTACAAGTTGGCCCACGTACAGGGCACCTTGGCTTCTCTTCATCTCCTTTTACATCCACATCTAATTTTCTGACCCTTGGGGTGAGCTGGCACCTGGAAGCCGCTTTGACTGAGCATCTGAATAGATCAGGAAGCCCGTGAAGGTAATGTACTTGCCGTGGTTGCTGTAGGCACCATAGCCATCGTGCTGATGGCTGTAGAGCCAGACAGTGTCCCCATATTGCAGGGGCAGCATGATACTCTGGCTCTGCATCTCCCGCCTCTTGGAGTGGTTGTCATCATAGATCATGGCCTGCACCTCATTGTGGTTCTTCATAAGTTTCACTGACATGGTCTTAAAGGGCATTTTGCCAATGGTGAAGGAGAAGTAATATGCACCAGGAATACGGCATGAGAAGATGCCACTAGAAGAGTTGAAATCTTTACCAATATTCACAAACTCTGTGTCAAACGTGATTGGTTCATGCTGGGTTTGCTTGTCATCTGTCCCCAGGAGACTTTGTGAGCGAGCAACAGAAAATGCAGAGCGAGGGTCTTGCTCCCTGTTTGGTTGATCAGATAACATGTGTCGCTGTGAAACCTCATTTTGCTCTCCTGGAAGTTGCTGAATGGTGTGATGGGGTGGCTCTAATTCCTGAGAGCTCAGAGCATTCTGGAAGAAGGCAGAAGTGTCTGGATAGATTAGATAGCCAYTGAAAGTTGTGTAGGGGCCCACGTTGCTGTAAAGAGCATACTTGGGGTCTCCATGTAAGCGCAGCCAGACGGTGTCACCGTAGTCAAGCTGCAGCATGGCACTCTGGCTGGCTACCTTCCGTTCCTTGCGGTGATGTTCATCATACACAATCACTTGCACCTCATTCTTGTTTCTCATCAGCATGACAGACAAATTTTTCTTTGGGTACTTCCCAACAGTGAAGGAGAAGTAATAGGCTCCAGGGATCCGACATCGGAACAACCCTGTCTTCGGATCAAAGTCATTGCCAATGTTCACATACACTTTGTCAAATGTAATGACCATCTCAGAGCTCCCTTCCATGCTGCTGGTTCTGGCTACAGAGAAAGCAGAGCGGAATTCAGTACTGGTGTCAGCTGGGAAGCCATCTGCAGGCAGAAAAAGCACACACCAGAGGAAGCCAAACAGGAGCTGAACCTTCAGAGTCATCATGGGATCTGGAAGAAAAAGGCAGCATAGTTTACCAAGAATCTTATTAATTTTCAGCTCATACACTAGCTGAGACTCACACCTGAATCCTGCAAAACAGCCATCAAGGTTCATGTCAAGGACCGAGAAATCTCAAGTGCTCTCTCTGATAATTGTTTGAGACCATTTCTCAGCTCAGATTGCAGCCCCTTTTTGAAATTTCCCCAGTGGCAGACGGACATTTTTTTTTGTCCTGTGCTTATAGAAAAAAAAAAAAAAAAGAAAATCTCTTTTGTCATCCTGGCTAGTTTATATTTTGTCAGCAGAGACCTGCATTGTTCACAATGCAGAGAGATCTCAGAGCATGCTGGGGCTCTGCCAAAGCTGCCTGTTGTAATACTTTTGTTCATATGACCAAGAAAGAAACAAATCCCTACACAGAACCTGCATTATGCAGCTGAGATGCAGCTGAAGGGCAGGCAGAAAATGACATGTGCTCCAGAGACTCTCATGCAGATGCCTCTGCCTGGCACTGCACTTGCTGTTTCACAGGGTGTAGAAGCTGAAAACCAACAAAGTTGGTTGACCCCATTATTCACACAGACTGATGCCTTTCAACCAGGTTCACTGTAAATCTGTGAAGGGCGTAGAGAAATTGGGGGGAGAAGSTTTGTTTTAGGGAGGAGGAATGAAAACATAGAGAGTAAACGAAATRAAAAAAAAAAAGGAAAATAAAAGACAGATAAAAGGCATGATTCTGATTCTGTGAAATCTTCCAAAGCACATTATCCCAAAAAAGGGACTGAAATACTAGAAATGGGGAGACAACTCACTATCTGCAGAGTAGACCAAAGAGAAAAATCTTCTTTGACCCTTACAAAGGAGGGTCACATTAGGAGCTAATGGGATTTTCTGCCTCCAATTTCTGTGATTTTCTGGAGTAAGGCCAAAATTCATCTATTAGCACTTTCAGGCTGAAAACAAAACTGCCAGTCATTCCAGCAAGAAGCTTCTCTCTCTCTGTCATCTCTCTGTGCTTATTAAAATATCATTCAGCCTGGGAGGCAACTGCCTGGTTTGTGGTCTGCCCCATCTGTCACCCTAGAACTGATGCCTTGCCAGCCAGCAAACAATGAATTCACAGGCTAGCAAAATGGGAGTAAAAGAYACTACGTATTGGGGGAGGAATGAAAATAAATCATGAATTATAAAGGATAAAGGGGCAAGTAGCTGAAGGAATGGGGATGACCTAGTAATAGAAGATGGAATCCACTAGACCATGAGAGGGCAATGGGACCTCATTTTAGAAAGATGTGCTAGCTAAAATAACTCATTAGCAGGAATTCAGTTTGACCTAAAGTCCTTGTTCCTTCATACTTGAGAATAAAACTGAAACCTGAAATGAGAACRAATTAAATTCTCACTCAATTACATGAAAAAGACATACAAGATAAAAAGAAATATCCATTCATGACCTGATTTTACATTAGATCACTTCTCTCACAAACATATCAGTACTTTCCTTCCTGCCTCTGAAATACTTTTCCAGACTTGAAATTCCTGAACACATCCATTGGACATCTCAGGTTGCCCTGAAAGGGGCTGAGACAGTGAGGCTGCTGTGACATATTTGAAGGGCAGCTCAGATCAAGGAACGTGCCTGATGCCTGGAGAAGGTCAAATCTTGCACCCACCTTCAGAGAGTGCAAATAAGACAATCTGAGAGACTAACACACAGTGAGCCCTGCTTTGATCCCTGGGAACATCATAAAGCAGGTTTTGGTACGTTCAAGACAGTTCAGTGAGGGAGACGAGTAAGGGACTAGGAACAAGTGTAAATCATGCCTATCCAAACCAATTGCCTTCTGTGACAAAATCACTATATCTGTGGATAAGAACAGTGGGTGTTATTTATCCTTTAGCCAGGCTTTTGATAATGCCTTCCAACACATTCTCATATCCAAGCTGGGATGTTACAATGTAGGTCAGTGGTCATGATGATAGACTAGATGGATGAAAAGCTGTTTGGGTGGTCAGACTCAAAAATTCRTAATTAACCATTTGTTTTAGAAGAAATACCTTCTTTAACTAGATTTTCATCAGTGACTTGGAGGAGGAAACAGAATGGCAGCTCACCAGTGCCACATAATTCTCCAGTGTGAGGAGGTCACTGGCAAGACAGAGCCAGGCGCTTGAGGGTGGTACATGGTGGGTAGATAAGGCACAGTGGTCATAAATAAAAAGACACATCTGGTATAAGCAAAAAAATGCCACTGTTGGGACAATAAAGATTTGAACAGTTTGTTCAGAAAGACTGTGGAATCTCTATCCTTGGAATTTTTCAAGATCAGACTGGATGAAGCCCTGAGCAACCTAATCTGCATTCATTGTCGGCCCTGCTTTGMATGGGAGGTTGGATGAGGAACCTCCAGACATGATTCTCGATTCARTAGTAACTGATTCCCACAGCTTCTGCCTTCACAGAATTGCAAATCCAACACATTATTAACTCCTACCCATGACAAATGCAGCCAAAGGTAGCTCTGAGACTATATTTTATCTAGCAAATTAATCCAAGAAAGTATTTTTAATGGACCTGTTAAGCCATGGCTAATCGGTGTGCATTTACTTCCATGCTCTTTATTTCTCCTCTCTGCCTTTTAGTTTGCGAGCTCTTCAGGGCAAAGATTCTCTTGTCTTCTGCATCTGTACAGTATTTGGACACTGCTGCTTTTTAAACAACACTAATAATCCCTAACATCCCACCAAGAACTAAATCCCAAACAGTCACATTCAGAGCTCAGCCTCTGCTTCAGTGGAATTAGATTTGCAGAGCACTCTACATCTAGCACTGCAGGCTTATTTCAGCTTCCAGCTTGGAAAACCAAGCCCTAAAGGCAAACTTAAAAGGACTATTAGATGTTTCTGATTCATGCTCATCTCCTGTTACTGCAGTGATCACCACAGTGCAGCTGCACGGAGCACTAGGATGACTGTGACATTGCTGCATGCTCTTGAGACAAGAAATGACAGGAAAGGATTTGGCATTTCTGTTTTCAGCCACTCTAACTGGCCACTTTAAGCACTGCCTGTGCTCCGGGGCTCGCTCAGTGTATCTGGGAGTCGGGGAATATATTATAAGCAGAGAGCTTCTGGCTAAACCAACGCAAAAAGACAAAGCAATTTAATAAACTCTTCAGTGAATCTGACCTAATGTTCCTTCAAATGACAGCTAGCCTTGTTTCAGTTCCAAAGCTAATTTCTCTGCAATAAGGTCACTTTGAAAAAAAGGTTAGATCAGTCAGTTACAGTTGCAAAGACTCTGCTGCTGCAGAGGCCCTTGTTTATCAGCTCTTCCCAGTAACTCACTGACAAGGCATTTAAATGAGGCAGTTAATCATGCTCTGTTGCCATTAGCATGTTKTTTCCTTGGCAGCTCCCACTCACCACTCTCAGGACTACTTAGGTTCTTTACCTATCTGCAGTAATGTAAAAAAGTATCTAATGACAGGTATCACACTAAATAATCCTAAGAATAATTTGCCAATCATTAAGAAAACTCAGCTAGAATGGTGCTATAAACAGAAGCAACTCTCAACAACTTTTGGACTTGAGTATCAACGCAGTAAGATTGAAAGATACAGCCTCCAAAATGCTGTCTTGCTCCTCCAGCAACTGCATCTGTGCCCCAAGTCTTTCACTGTGGTTACTTTTCTCCAGGGAGCATGAAGGAATGGGTAACACCAAGGGTGTGAAGGCTGGTCGTGGGTACCAGGGTATCTGCCTTAAATTCATACTTGGGAATTAGTCTTGAAATTGCAGAGMGAAGAGGGAGACTCAGGCCAGTGGGGAAATTGGTCTTCAGCTTGGGTGGCACAGGGGTCAAGGACAGCAGCTGTGCTACTCCTTTGTCCTCCATCCTGCTGTTCCTTAATCAGGGCAGTACCTACAGTGCTGAAACCCACAACGCGCAGCSGAGGGATAAACAAGATATGCCAGTGCCTTTACACCAGGCTCTACCAACAGGGGACAGCGGCCTACAGGGAAAAAGAGAAGAAACTAATTTTAGATTTGGAGGCACAAAACAGATGAAGGAACTAAACGGTTCTCAAAGGCACTGACATTAAATTAATGACCTGAAAAGAAGGGACTAAAATGGCAGTGACTCACACAGCAAGACAGAAGTTGCAAACCTTTTCTTTGAAAAGAAAGAGCGAATTCACCACTGGCATGACCCAGGAACCTTAATGAATAGCTTTATGCTGGCTGGAGGTGATTTTTCTGTCCTGGAACAGAATCAATCCACCAGTGGAAAGACAATTAGCTTTATCCTGCCACTGAAATGCACAGATTTAGAAAGGTGCTTTCAATAATAAAAAGGTGACCCCATTTCTAGGCTCAAAGGCCAGATTTTCTTGTAAAACTCATGGTCTTCTCCCCTCCCCAGCCCCCAATACTAATGAGCTAGAGTCATAATTAATAAGTTCGGTGAGAGTTTTACCCATACAATCACTGAAGAATGAGATATAAAATTAAAGTGAAATAAAGCAGTCAGATTAATTGTAGTTCATAGAATCCTGTAAATTGCAAGAGAGATGCCATGTTCTTCCTAGCTCTTACTCCAATATTCAAGACAGCTGCAAGTGTCGCAATTATTTTAATCAGTAGAAGCCTGTGTAATGAGCAGCCTTCTTGGCCTTTGGTTAGCAAGAATTTTTCTTCCCAGATACTACACACTGTCTGTTCCACTCACCAAAGGAGCATCAGATAATGATGCAAATGTGTCACTTCTTATAACATCAAGGAGAAATTAATTGTAGCAGTTCCTCGAAAGTAAAACCTGTATAAAGAGCACTTTGTGACAAACTCAATGATTCACTTATGGCTTTGGCTTTTCTCTGCTTTTGATGAACATGGATTTTTGTTGTTGTTTGTTTTTTGAACTCTGGAACAATCATGAAGGATAAAAGACTGTCTGAAGCATTTGGGATGCTTTTTTTTGAAATTATAAACATCACTTTGAATTGCAGAACTGTAGGGCACTAAAATATACAGTTCATTTTAAATGTGTCCTTGAGTCACAAGAATTTGTTAATATAATAAGTCAGTTTCTGTGTACTTGAAGATCTGTGGAGAGACAAGAATTCTCTTGAAATGCCCCAACTCCAGGCACACTCAGGAAAAGGAAATGGAGAGACTATTTTGGCAGAAACTCCCAATGTTAGCCTGCACTTTAGAATACTAATGAAACATGCTGCATTTCAACCAAAGGCCTAACAAGGCTGTTTAAGCTGGAATATGATATATAAAATGATATATATGAACCATAATGGTCATGATGTTAAGCCTGCTCTTCCTGCAGTAACATTCTGGGAAATTTGGTGTACACACTTGAAGTGCCAGGGTGACACAACATGATATTTCTTTTGACTGCTTGCCTGTGTGTAAATGTATATTAATTTAGATAGGCAAAGTGCTGTTTTAACAGAGAAGATGGTCAAAATATGCCCTAGATAGGAACCAGGAATTACACTAACTGACTAAGACTCTAAAATGTATTACCAATTTTAAAATGTTGGCTATTTTTAAAATAAATAAATTATGCAAATCCAACCGCCACCACATACACACTCTTAAAGCAAAGAAGTTTAAATGAGAAGAAACATACTCTGACACTGATCAGTAAGTGAAAAAGAAAACATTGTTAGAACATTAGACTAAGTAGCAGTTTGTTAAATGAGTGTTGAACACCATGAAGATGAATGAGTTCAGTGGTAAATGGTTTGTATGAAAGCATAGGGCAGACAAGTCTGGGAACCACAGCTTTAGAAAGCCACAAGTCTCTGTTATCACACAGTGCTTATTTAACACCATTACCTTTAGACATAAAAAACCACTGAGGCCATTTCAAGGAGTTTTTGCTTGGATGCAATTACAGTAGTGCCAAAGCTTCTTTTCCCACTCCCAAACCCAATTTCCCTTTTTAGCCAGATTTGTGTGCATTTCCTTCTCCTACCATGCACAAGGTATACTAAGGCTGTGGAACTAGGTTTTGTTGAAGCTTCTATTTCTGCAAAAGAAGTGGATTGGTGCACCAGGAGTCAGATCGTGTTGACAGAAAGGATTAACGGATATGGTTTGACATGCAATGCCAGCATTTTGCTAAATGGAAGAAAGTAGCTGACACTTTGAGAGTAAATACCTTAAGGACCTCTATTAAGAGGGAGAGGGAAGCCCAGAAAGGCAAATGGACCAGAGCAGAAGCAAGCTTTAAAGAGATGGCTTTATTGCCATTTACCATGGTTCAGTCTTCCTGTGCCTTCAGAGATTTTCGGCTTAAGCTGTGGTCATTACCTCAAAAAAACTCGTCACTAGTGAAAGAAAGTTTAGCTCTCTGATAATCCTTCTCTTAACAAATGAAAGTCTACCGACATTTCAAAGGCATAGTTCATTTTGGTTATTATTTTATTGTCTTAATCTTGCTTTTCTCTCTGTGTCTAGTTGGCAATGTCCTTCAATATAACTGAGTAAGGCATCTTTTCAGCTTCTTCATCCTCATCTTCCCATCATGCAGACCAAAAAGGGAAGTTCTTATTCTATTCTAAAAATCAGTATTCCATCCCATCTGTCAATTTTCTTTCAATAACTAGCTGTAACAAATGCCAATAGAAATAGAAGCAAGTATCACCACAATGACAGTAACTGTTCCAGTTAGATACAGGCTGTACTAGTTTTACTTTATGTTCCTTATTGCCATTTTCATCCATATTCTCAGCCAGCTAACAACAGATATGTCAAGCACGGCAGCAGCAAATGGGGGAAATGAGCTCGCAGTAAACCTTAAGTCTCCTCAGACAACTGTAAGAGGAGATTCCAGTTCATCCTGGAACTTTTGGGAATCTGTGAAATTCTACCACCCACTAAGGTGTCCTAAACATTTACAGGAAAACTATTTGTTAGCTGCCTCTAGATTACAGGAATCATTTTCATCTTGAAGGCTGCGATGATATCGTTATGAGATGTTGGGACTTGTGGCACAAGAGTAAGGTTTGTTCTTCATCCTCTGGAGTGGTTATATGTTCTCAATTTCTTTTCCATGAACAGTGTTCCTCTATTTTGTATCAGCCAAGATAATATTTTAGTTTGACTGCTATGTAAAGTCATATGCAAAAATAGAACAAATTTTAGATGTTTTCTTGTCTGCTTTCTTCTCTTTGCTCTCTTTCTTCTCTCTCTCTCTTTCTCTCTCACATTCAGATGGACACATAATGCTCATTTCTCCTGGATCTTTGTGTCTGTTGCAGTTGCTTCTAGCTCACCTGTTTTGCATCTTCTTAGAAAGCTGCCCTCTGGTCTCCGCTTTAGGACCTGCCACATGGCTTACTTGGATAAAAGCAGAGGGTATGCTGGTTCATGCTGACCGAATAGCAGATCACACGTAGGATAAGCCTGTGGAGTACAATAATCATCCCCCAAGGAAACTAACATATAGCTAAGTGCCAGCTGGGATTACATACAAAGATGATAAAACTACTTTTGTATCCTAGTCATGTCTGAGCTTACTGACTGCTAAGAGTTTCTTTAGCGATGCAACCAAAGATGTGGCTCACAAACTGGATATCTGTGGTCCTTTCCTTGATTATCTGTGGTTAACAGAAAACTTTCAGAATGGGATCAGATTCAGCTCCCTTTTAACGGCAGCAAGAGCAGCTTGACAGACCAATTTGTAACGCTATGTTTCATCAATGAAAATATAATTGCTTTGGTCTTTTGATCCATCAAATGCTGTGCTTAACATACTTTGAGAAAACGTCACATGCCATTGACTGGTGTTCTGACATGAGGCTTCACAAATCCATTTGGACAAACCTTATTGTATACTGAGGCACTTGCCTACAGGATTTTTGCTTTTCTGGGATATTTTTTTCCTTGGCTTGACAGGTGAGGCAAGAAGGCATGCTGTCTGTTAACATCTGCCATCATACTTGGCCAAAAAAAAAAAAAAATCACCTTCACTCCTTTTCACACCCTGCTGTTTCATTACTGTGAAGATACTCAGAGAACGCTGTGAATTGCACTGCAGTGCTGCTCTTTACTGCCAACATGCTGCAACATCTCAATTTGGAAATTCACTGAGCTCTGGTTTAGTGAAGGTGATAGAAGTACTAAAGATCTGTATATTTCCATGAACCCTACTTCTATCTCTGCTCTAACATCTTCCTTTCTGCTCCTGCTGCTGGGGCAGGACACAGAACTGAAGCTGGAAAATTAAGAAACAACCATCCTGGAGTCAGCACAAGGCAGAGAGCAGTATTATTTCAGAATGAACACTCTGCTCTGCCAAGCTGTTTTGAAGAGAGCGAGGGGTCAATGAAAGTTCACATACACTAATCATTTTTTCTTAATTCATGCCTAGCAAATTGGTATATGGATCAATAAATAATCATTTAAGGAATAGATATTGCATGTCACTTCTCCCATTTTTGCCGCTCGCTGCTCTGTTGAGACTCACATTGCCACTGGGATGGCGCAGCAGTTCTTGATCAGCAGTCCTGCAGTAGACAGAATACACTTCAGCCTTAGGTGTTTTTCACAAGTCAGGCTTATCAAACTCTAGGCTAGAAGCCCGGGCCTAGTAGGTGCTGTTTCTTTTATGTCCACATACACAGACTTGTAAGTAGCAAAGCAGCGCTTCATGATGGCTGTTTATTTACAAGAATTAGCAATATCTAGTTGACCATTTCCAATGGTCTTTCCTGGCAAATCACCTGTAAGGAAACCTCTCTGAGAAATAATAGCTTTTATGAACCCCAAGGGATATCCACAGGAAGCTGGATTCTGGGTCCTTCAAATCTTGGGACATATTTATAAAGACATTCTGAGGCTGTGAATCAAGAGCTGATATCATCAGGAAAATCCCAGTTTCTGCTTCCAGTTTTGAAATTCTCGAGTATATTTTTGTCCACAGGCTTAACTAGTTTGTCATCTTTTTCAATAGGAAGCTGTGAAGTTCCCCTCTCTTGAGCTTGCCTGCAGTCACAGCACAGTCTACTGCCCTGGCTGGAGGAACAGAACAACTCCTCAAGACACATAAAATTTTACAAAGCTTTCCAATACCTGCTTTCTGGATTTACTTACTGTCAGTGCTTCAAAAAGGCCTGTCTTCTCTTAATAGTGATAGAAATGTTTGTGAGACTTTTTATGTAAAACTCACAATCTGTGGAGGGATACTGCTGGCTTTGGCACTGCCATTAGAAAGCATGGCTGGACACTGCTGTTCAGTTCCTCATTCAGAGGCAGAAAGCCCTCACAGCCTGTCAAGTGTTCACAGACTCTGGCCTCATGTGCGAGACCTGCCAGTTTCTTCCTAGAAAAAAAATGACATTGCCAATTTGAAGCCGATGCCTCTAATCTTCTCTTACAGAAGTAATTTTGCCAGAATACTGAAAGTAAAGATGGCAGCAATACAGTAGCAGGATTTACCTTACTTTTAGACTCTAGCTGGCCATACCATAAAAGAAACAATAACAATGAATTAACATGAAGACTATGCCTGCTCCTAACTCTGCTGTGTAGACGTCTTGTTTAAAGCTGGCTTGGATATGTGGTGTACACTGTCAGCAGTGCCATTTGCAATAGTCTACACATTTTCCTCTCAAACCTGTGGGGAGATTTCAGCCATGCACCCTGAAGCAAATGTTGATATTCACTTCACGTTTCAAGCCAGTACTCTCTCTACTCAAGTTCTTGCAGTCCTGCATCTTCCTTCTAGCTATGTCTGTCTAGTAAGAAAATTATCAACACTTATTCAAGAATTTTCAACAGCATCTTACCATCTGCAGAACTCCTTTTAACTTGTTTGGTAGTTTTTTGCCCAGCCTGTCTCACAGATTTTCTCACATGCTCCACAGGGAACAAACATTCCAAGCTATGAACCTCATTTTACACTATTATTTTCATGTCCAGAACCATCTTGTTTCAAAGCTGAACCTAGTCGAGCTTCAGCTGGGCTTCTTTTGGATACATGTTCCCTCTTTTGGATAAAGACTGGGTTAGGAGATGAGCTACAGTCATATGAAAAGAAAATAAAGTGAAGAAAGCAAAGCAAAGAATGGGAGAAGGAGAGATAAAATAAACTTGAAGAAAGCAAAGCAAAGAATGGGAGAAAGAGAGATAAAATAAACTTACACAAAACACTAATAGCTAATACAAATCACCACTGAATCCTTGAGTGGAGGGGATGTGAATTTTATCCAAAATATCTGAGGCACCAAGTGACCAGCTTTCTAAATAAACCATTTTTTCACTAAGTTTTCAATTACCCATGAAAGATGAAGGTGGAAAAAAAGAGCAATCAGAGCTTATGGAGTATTACGCTTTGTACTCAAACATCCCAAAGTAAATCAAAACAAGAGGATTTTGAACAATTTGTGTATGTAATTCCAGTGTAAGAGTTTAAACTACGCCAGATTCCAATGCTAATACACTACAGTTCATTGAGCAGCAGCTCACTGGAAACAGCCTTCTAAGCAGCAGGGGCTAATTCTTCATTTTCTCCCATCTTGTTCATTCAACACAGATTCTTTCTAGCAGTCAATTTGCAGCCTTTTGGTCCCAGAGAGGATCTGTTTTCATATAAAAGATTTCCAAATGCCTGGATGGTGCAAAAACACTTCCGCTCCTCCCCATATGTCTTCAGCTTCTCTMAGACCTTTCCTTTTGTCTGAGTAGAAAAGTCTAAGGACTGGGGAGAAAGAGAAATCTTGCTCTCCTCAGAGGTTTAAAAAAAATCTCTGGTTGAAAGTTGAACTCAAAGTATGTTCTGTTCTGGATCTTATGGGCAGCGCATCACTACGCCATCCAAAAGAGGTGATCATTGCTCCCTTTATTCTTTCTACTTGTCTTCTCAAAGGGATCCGTTATTCTTCACTGTGCATAGGGCAACAGCTGTTCCATTTATATTAAACAATATGTGATAAACCACAAGTACTAGAGGACCTAGATTTTCCTTCCCTAGAGAGATGTCTAAAAACATCAATTGTAGAACTGTGCTTCATTTTGTTCTAGTTCTGAGTGCTGTTATTTCACTTTAGCTCTAAATTTTTTGGGAGAGATTATAATCTTTCAGCCAGAAAGTAAAATATTAGAATTAAGGTAAGAGTTTGTATTTTCAGTTCATCTTTTTTGCTAACAGCTAAGTCTCATTTGTTGTTCTTTTTCTATATCATCCTTTTCAGCATTCATAAGACTCAGTCAAGTATCTGCTCCAGGGAAATCAGAATGTCTTGTTATCTGTGTCTTCTCCAAAAAGAGTTATTTTAACTGTATTCCAGTAAGATGTTCCTTTTCTTTTAGGCTCTTTTCAGAAAGTGCTGCACTGTTGCATAGGGGCTGTGTTACCCTTGAGTTATTAGGCAGACATTAAAAAGGTGTTAGCGGGCAGCTTTTATTTCATTTACATCAAATGAGCACGTTGCCTTCACAAAATGATAAAAGAATATATCTGGAAGGCAACTGAGTAAGTCAAATAGTCCACAATGTCTTGCCATGATCACTACCCTGATTTCATTCTTCATAGATAATTGTCTAACTTGTTCTTAAAATAATGGAGTTTTCACCCTGTCCCTGGAAAATATTCTACAGCTTTATTATTCTAGCTCCTAGAAGGTTATTCTTGTAATCTAAAATAATCTACTACTTCTTACCTCCTGCTATATTCTCCTGCCAGCTTTCTTGTCTAAACAATCTCAGTTCTTTCAAACCTTCTTTGCAGGTCATGTTTTCCAGACCTTTGATCAGTCCTGCTGCCCTTCTCTGGACTCTCTCCAGTCCTTCTGTACCTGCCTCAAAATGTAATAACCAAAACCTAACACAGCTCCAGCTGAGGCTTTGGCAGTGCTGAATAGAACAGGAGGTTGTTTCACGTGTCTTCCAGGCTATATTTCTTTTACATATCCTAGCAAGATGTTTGCCTGCCTTTGCAGCAGCATGACATTGACTCATGTTCAGCTTCTGATCTATTATAACCTCAGATTCTTCTCTGCAGATTTGCCACCTAGTCATTTGCTTCTCTCTTGTGCTTATGCAGTTGATTATTCCTACCTTGCTGTAATACCTCACATTTTTTTCCTACTGAATTCTCCTAGCAGTTATTCCAATTTGTGGGAATAATTTTGAATTCTGATTTCTTCCTCTGGGGTATTTCAAATTTCACTGTTGCACATCAAAGGCAAATCTGATACACCCACTCCTTACACTGCCATCCAGGTCATCCATGAAAACACTGAGTAAATCCAGGACACACTGATACAGCTATAAAAACAGTTTAAAGCAGTTTGTGGCCTATCTGAGGGAACTGAATAGCCTAAAAAACACACAGATAATAAGCTGTGACTCTTCCAATATTTATTTAAAGAAAATTTTCCTTTTCAGAAAATCATGTTTACCCAGCCCATAGCCTTTTTCACCCGCTATGATCTGTGCCTCACCATGACAAATATTTTAACAATAACCACAATGGAGAATCTCAAATTTTACATAAAAACAAATTAAATCTCTCACTTTTATTTCACAAGAAATCTTTTAACGGGTAAAATGAGCATAAGCCAACTCAGTGACCTCTGTCAGAACGTGTTGGAATCCTGAAACAATGAATAGGAAAGCTGTTATCAGCCCTCTTCAAAGACTTAGGGATATATTAAAAATGTCATACTTTATTACACTCCCTGTGGGTTATACCAGCAGCAGATACTGGAAGGAATGCACTGAAGCACCTGGCTGATTTCAGAGGACTTCAAATATTTTCTTTGCATATGTCCTTGAGCAAAGGACTGCAGGTCCTGTCCCCAGAGCTCACGACATCAATCAGGGTGATCACAAGCAGACACATAATAGATAGGTAACCCTTTGTATACAATAATGGAATAAAGGTGGTCTGATATTACTTTTAATAACTGTGGCTTGAATCTCTCATCTGTCTCTGTCTCTCATTTCAGTAACTGCTTGTGTACCATTCCAGGTGCCCTATCCCAGGCAGGGAAGGTTTCCCTGGTGTGGTGGCTGAAGTCGAGACACGGCAGAAAATACCCATGGAATGGATGAACCAGATGGATGGTGAAGAGGCAGAAATAGGACTGCATCAACCTGCACTGTTTCCCGATGGGTGACAGTGATCGATTACCAGCTTCTGGCAACTTACTGCTTTGTTCTGTGATCAGATCCTGATGCTGGCTGCGTTACCTCTGCTGGAGACACCAGACCTTTGATTCCGTGCAGCAGGAATTCCTCCTTTGTTCTCTAACCTGTCTGGAGGAAGCTGGCACTCTGGGGAAGGTGAGTGAACGGCAACAGAGGCAGCAGCACAGGAGCTGCGGATCTCATACGGGCATTGGGCAAGTTTCCTTTCGTGGGAGGGGGAAGAAAAACAGAAAGCAAAGTTGAAAGAAATAATGAAGTCCTGACTTGAAGTTTCCTGGTGGGAGATATTTCCCAACTGAGAATATTAACTTCTCCATCTTGGAAATGCACTAGCTGCCACTATCAGATTACTTTATTTCAATATACTTTGCCTATAACTAACAGTAGGAGCATGAAAATTTTGGTACAAGGACAGTGAGCATCTGGAGGCTCAGTACACATTGACTTTACACCAGTACTAGCATCTTTATCTTCTGATCTTCTGATCTTCATGAAGATCAGAACCGCAAATGGTTCTCAGTTTATCAGTGGGCACTCTCTGGAGCCACTGGAGAAGAGCACAGCACAACTAACAGATGATTGCACTAGCAAAACGTAAATAACAACAAACATGATGTCAAGTTTTGCCAACAACTCTGTCTCCAGTGTATTCTCTTTCTGCTCCTGCCTCTTCATCTGTAAAATAGAAAATGTTCTCCACACTGACAAAATATCAGATTTAAAACAACCCCATGTTGAAGGCATAGGCTCTCCACTACGGAGACCACATGTACTTTGAGGGTATTAATTTCTCCGGACAGAAGATATGAATCTCATTTCTAGAATCAAGTGTAATAACTACTTAAGGTTCTGTCTTTAACTGCATTATGGCTTTGTAGAAGAGGACACAAAGAATGTAAAGGGTACTGCTGCCCTACGGGGAATCCTCTTTCTTCCTTGACATACCTTTTACAATTAGGAGTGTACCCCTGAGGATGGCTATTTGAGCAAACAGCTGCCATGTGCCCAGACAGCATCGCAGTGTCAATGGCAGAGTGTGTGGAAGCCGTGTCACGCACCACCTCCCCAGAGGAGAGGGCTGCAGGTGCCGGGGATGAGTAAGTAAAGCAGGGCGCGTTCGGCCCCGCGCACCGGCTGAGCGGCCCCGTGCCGCCTGTGAGCAGAGCCGGCCGGGCTCCCCACCGCCCGGCCCCAGAGCTCTTAGGAGGGGTCTAAGCAGAGGACAGAGACACCGTGAAGTAGCCTGTGAAGGCTGAGCCTGGATTGCCTGGATTGGGCAGAACTGGCATTGTTCACCAGGCTCCGGATAACCTGAGGGTCTGCCTTCCCTCGGGAAGCTGAGGCAGGCATCCGCACAAGCTTATTCCGTCTCCCATCTCAGAGAGTGCCCCTAGGGAAATGGTCCAGGCTGGTCTCCCCTACGGCAGCCCAGCAAAGTACTCTCGGTCCAAAGCGGGGCCACAATTTCGTACCCTTCCCACACAAGCGCTGACCGCTTCATGCTGGAGATGAGGAAGAAAAAGGGCCGGGGGTTGGGGAGCACCGGGGAGGCTAATCCAGGAGGCTCCCGCTAACCTGTTGGCCTGCGGCTCGGACAACAAAGCGCCGGGCGCCTCCGCCGCGCCGGTACCGGTACCGGTGCCGGTACCGGTACCGGTGCCGCTCCGTGGCGGCCGCCGCCCTCCGCACCGGCGCCGCCGCGGGGGAGGCCGCTCGCCCGCCGCCCCCGGCCCCGTGAGCGCCCCCTCCACCCGCGCGGCGGAGCCCCCAGCCCCGCGGCTTCCCCCGCCGGTGCCGCCCGGCCGCGCCTCCCCCGGGACTCTACCTGGAGGCTCCGCGGCGGCCGTTGGCGGCGGTTGGCGGCCGTTGCTCGGCGGCCGTTGGCGGCGCGGGGCTCTGCACTGCGTGCGCACTGACAGCTCGGCCCGGGGCGGCCGAGGGGGGACTCAGACACCCGGGGCTCCGGCGCCGAATCAGTGACAGGAGGAGGGCTCCGGAGGCGGGCGGCGGGCTCGCTTCGCCCGCCTCAGGCGGCAGCAAATGGGCGCTCCGGAGGCGCCGGCTCCCGGCGGCGCTGCGGGAGCGAGGCGGGGCGAGGGGCGCTGCGGGGAGCCGCGCCGGGCAGGGGCAGCCGCGCCGGGCAGGGGCAGCCGCGCCGGGCAGGGGCAGCCGCGCGGCTCCGGGCAGGGGCAGAGGCAGCGGCAGCTACGCGCCCTCCTGGCCCGGGCCGAGCCACCCGCACGCCGGGGTTCCTCGAGCGAGTTTGTGGAGGGGAGGGAACTGCCCTGCTCGGTGCGGCCGGGAGCAAGGACAGGCTCGTGACCGCTCGGGAGCTTGTGCAGGTCTGAGCTGCTCCTGCTCGGCAGACCTGTGAGKGCAAAAGCTTGTCTGCAGACCGGCTGAACTGCTTGGTCTCTGCTCTCTCTAGACAGCTTGCCTTGCCTGAGATCACTAGCTGGGAGCAACGAGGTTAATGCTGGTTCCCGGGAAGGTCTGCATTGATTTTTGCTGGCGGCAAAAAGCAGGCTTTTCACTCTGTCTTGGATAACACTATGCTCTGTCTTGGATAACAATTTGGGTTATTTGAAAGCAGGTTTATTGTTATTAGTCCAATAAAATCTCCTGAGGTCGGCTTCCAGAAAGAAAAGGTAAAGGTTTGAATGACTAAAGTCCTAGCTCTCCAAGACCAGATTTCTTTCTCTCTCCTATACACGCCCGCTTTGGGACATGCAGATGCCAGTGCACTCATCTCAGCATGTGTCCAGGGTCCCTGGCAAGGATGCTGTGGCCTTTGCTGTCCTCCCTTTGGCCCGTGCTTCTTTCCAACCTCTATTTCCACTTTCCTGCTCTGACAGGCAGTGGAATCTCCCCCTGTGCTAGCTGGGGCTGCACTTGTGCACAGATAGGTTTGAAACAGTTCTCCCYTTTTCCACTCCCCTCCTCACCAGGTACCAGAGCTCACAAGTCTGGGGATGAGGCTGATCCACACCCCTAGACCAGGAGGGCGAGAAAAGAAAAAGCCATAGCTTTTCTTAAAGACAAGAAGAGGGTTGARCTGGCTAGAAATTGACTTATTTTTTTACTACAAGCATGTGATTCATAGCRTAACAAAAACTTGACTCCATTCTTCCCCTCAACAATATGTCTAGCACAGTAACCATACCATATTAAATATGTGCTACTGTGCAAATCCACCCTAATCATCTCTCTACCAACCGTTGCATCTGCTTGTGTGTTATATCCTCTTCCCTCTGTTCTCCTAGAGAACAAAACTAATGGGAAAGGTGACAAGCAGAATGAGATACAAGTGAGTTAGAGCCTAAACTTCATGTGGCTTTGGTAACAACTGCCAGCTGAACAGAGTATCCTGAATGGGCATCCATCCAACTGATGCTGCTGGGTAAACATATTTTGTGCTGTCTGATCAGCTTCTTTACACATTTCAAAGGATAGATTACTCACCACTCGACTTACTGTTCCTAGAAGAATGAATGGACCACTGCCTCCCAGGAGATGAGAATGCTCATCTTGARCATAGCCCAGACAAATGTGTTCCTTTAATCATCTAGCAATGAGAACAGTGATGAGCAATTTATCAACAGTATGATAGTGCTGCCATTCCAAATAGAGATGTTACTGCTGAGGTCAAGATGATTGAGTACTAAGATCCTCTGGTATTATAAAAGTATCTGTAAACTAAAGAAATGCTCTGTGTTGTCCTCTGTAATCCAGATGAGCTCTGCTCTGCCCAGACCACCTGTATCTCTTCCCCACCAGTTCCCACAGAGACAATTTGCAATTTCCCCTGGCTTTGGGGAAGCAGAAGGGTGAGACTATATTGACTCTACTGCTTGTGTAATGGTTATGTGTCTCAATATTCTGTACTGGGTTGCTGCTGGTTTGTATATTTATTACTAATCTGGAAATGACATGATCAGCTGCTAACAGATTGAATCACCTGATTTACAATTAAGCCTGTCAACAGCAAAGGAAAGATATCATCAGTGACTCTTGTGGGTCATTGCACAGCTAACAGGATTTTCTGAGACYCCAGCTGCAGATCATCTATTTGGAAATGAAGGGATTTGGTGAGTTTTTATTTGATTTGTTTCATTTCATGGGCTGAAGTTCTGTGATTCTGAATAGTCCACATAAAAGASACCTGTACGTCATGGGCTGTAGAGGAAAACAGAGTTACAAAGATCCTTGGAGTCGTTGACATATGCGGTGCTTGATGTGTGTGGTAATGGCAGAAAAGGGGCAAATATTCTGCTTAAGCTGATGTGTGAAAATATGGAGTAAGAGCATCTAGAATTGTATGTTGAAGGGAAACTGTGATACCTTCCATTTAAGACAATGGAAGCTCTATGCCATGTGCACGAACAAGGAGGGAACTACTGTTGTGAGTAGCAACTGYTGTGATGAGCTGTGTTTTTTCCTCTTTGCTGATTAAAAGAGATTTTGCGTGTGTGGGGTGCAAGCCAATGGAAGTGCTGGATAAGATACATGCCTGGAACTGAAGTTTAGGCCTGGGTATAACATATAACACATTAATATTCCTTGGATGACTAGATTCAGGCATCACTGGTAGGGGTTAAGGGAGAAGGAGTAGCAACCTATATAGCAGATTGGCAATTTATGACTTGAGGTGAAAAAATCTGGAAAACACTTGTCAAACAGGTGTCAGATTCTCAGCAACTCCCCTACTGAAGAATGTTTGGCAAAATGGAACAGAAAATTGTAGGAAATATCTGATCAGAGCTCTTGCAAGGTGAGCAATAGCTGCTGGTGAGTCAAAAAAAGCATAGATGAAGCCAATAACATAGTGATAACAGGGCAACTTTTTTTGCTGTGCTTGATAGATATGAATGCTAATATTTCACTGGAGAGCAGCTAGGAAGACACAAAATTGGCAACAGCAGTAGGTAGAAAAAAGATTGTTTGAACTTAGTGTGAGACACATATGATGTGCCAAAGAATTTTAAAAGAAAAGCCATTTCACTTGTTAATCTCCTAATCCTAGGACCTAGGAAACAAGTAATAAAAAAATGTCAGTTCAGCATGATAAAGAGAATTTAATATAATTGGGAGCTCTGCAATGTCAGGTTGATTGTCATGACTGGAATACTGAAGGCTCACACAGCCAGTGAAGGAAGGAAGGTGTGATTATAGTCTCACAAAATTTAAAGTTCTATCAAACATTTCACTATGATTAAAGTGGGGTGGGAAGTCAAAAATCCTTCTGAGAGGAACGAAGTATTCTCCCTAGTTAACTAGAAGCAGTTAACTAAATCACAAAGATCTGAATTCAGTAGAACACCTACAGACACATATACAGGCCTTGCACCTGCCCATCAATGTATTAAYTGTCTTCAACACCTGCTTAAGTCATCTGTAAGCTCCCAAACAATCAAGAACTACTTTAAAAGAGTTTTCCTAATAGTTGATTCCTATCTAATTAGGAAAGAAGGAAACAACTCCTCTCCAGGTATTCTCTTGCCCTTTCTCCTTCTCTCAARGGAGGGAGCAGCATCTGTCTGAAATCAGGCACATGCAAGGACAGCTGAGGCAATGTTATCAGTAGAGGTGTTTGTCARACAACACATACACAACCTCTTGCAAATGTCAATTTAGGTTTCCTCACAAGTCTTATATAATTATTCTAGGTGTACTTAAGTAGCTCTTTAAAACATCTTACATGTCTGCACATCTTCCCTGTCTCTAAATCTGATCCCAGGCCAATGACAGCTTGCGTACACACTTCAGCTTTTAAGACAATATTTGTTGCTTGCACAGTTCTAAGTTTAACACTTAACTCTACCTGCTGAAATAAGCTATCAGTCAGTATGTCACACTCTTCTGAGCAAATGACATAGCAGAAGTGTCTGCAATAAAGTACAGTTCCATACTACTTTGCCCACTCATCTAAACAGTCATAAATTCTCATTTCTTGAGAGATGCTTTCTTCACTATTTTTGATTTCAAACAGTGCTGTAAAATTCTGTAAATGTAAAACCAGGTTCATTCACTTGCTGACTGCAACCCCTAAATCTCCATAACAAGTAACAGTCACTCATCACACGTGTTCCTGAATAGAATCACTGGTTATAGAGTGTCATCATACTTGACTGCCTCATTTTGCACAGGTTAGAGCCAGAAATAAAAACTACATACAAGTGCTGTCACCAGTGACTGGTACAAGCAATAGATAAATACATGGCTGCAACACTTTGTAGACTGTTTTCCACTGTATTTAGAGCAGATCTTAAAAAAAAAAAAAAAGCCATATTCACTGAAATTCTCCATGAAAATCCAAAAATTTTGATACAAAAAAACTGAAGACAATTCCTGTCCATTTCTGTTTCTGTGTTTTCTGATTAGCCCCTCATTTACACTAATCATTTCAACAGAACTTCACAAATAGCAGGAAAATCTAAGTGAACGACTGACAGCTCATAAAAGATTATCTGTTACATAGTCTATATAAACTTTCCTTGGTGGCACACAAATTACTCAAAATTAGACCTACTAGAAAAACATTGACCTGTCAAATCACAGTGCAATAGGAATTTCAGTTCAGCTCCCTTTGAGCCCTATCCTCTTGCTTTAAACCAGTTCTTTATCTGGACTTCATTTTCTATGTCCCCTGTGATACCTCATGGAACACAGAAGAAATGTAGGAGCACATGCCATTCCATCAATAACCCCCCGGAGTTACTATGGTGCTAACTTTTTTCTGCTTATTTTTATTTGAAAGTAAATATACATTAGATACTCCTTTAAAAATATTAAAAAATATCTACAGCAAGCAGAGAAATTTCATGCTACACTGGTTCACTATAACTGCAGAAAATAACTGCAGTAGAAAATTTTTGTGCAGCTTGGAAAAATATTTTGAAGAAAAGTTGCCCATGTATTATCTTTCTCCAAAATCTTTCTCATTAACTAAGRCTGTGTACAACTATATTAGGCTAGCAGGCACATGCCCTATAACTGCTAAAGCTCATCATCAACTCAGAACTGAATAGGGGCTGTAAAATTATATTGCATTCCTTTTTCTGATAATTATCTAATGAAGTTGAATACAATTTGGCAATACTCAAAGATCAAAAAAGCTTCATGTTGCCAGCGTCTTCTTATATACTGTGGGAAAGCTRTCACTTATTGCATCTGCTATAACTCAGTGTTCTCCTCAACTGCATATTTGCTATGAACAAAAGAATAGCATTTTGCTCAAAGGGAATAACATTTTGCTCAAAGACATCTGCTACCCTTGGGAACTCTCATTCTTCAAACTTGGGTGCTGTGGGAGCAGAATCCAAGTCTGTGTTGTCACTCAAAAACTTTTGTACCTTCAAAAATCTCCTAAACCTTCCTTAATTTTTCATTAACTGTTTTTCTCTTCAGTATTTTCTTTGCTCTTGTTCCCTTATCTAACATTGTCAACTTTTTTACACAACTGCTCCCTATTCTAAGTTATATATATATCCAAGGAGATAAAGAAGGTACCTTTGTTTTTCCATTTGTGCCAGKTCCTGGATCTACAAACAAAGGACTTCACTATTGGAACTGAAATATTTTTGTGGCGTTTAGATCTATAACTGAAACCATAGGATGAACTTTACATTGACCATTAGTCATTGAAGCAAAAATAACACAGTGCAAGCTGTGTATGCCATTCATTCCACGTATCCCACATAACTGGACAGAAACTGTCATCATGCCCTACTTTTTCTATTCTGTCCCTCTCCATTCCCCAAGAGAGTATTATGTTTTTAACATGTTTGTCCATAGGAAAATGAGACTTGATCGTATTTTTTCTACTTGGCATTTTGTAGGTCTGTGCATCATATTTCCCATGCATTAAGCTGTTTAGAATACTTATAATCCTTCTCAGTATTCCAAGCCATCATATTCAAATATTTAATACCTATCTGAATTGCTCCAACCCCGCTGAACTCTCAACTTTTCTCACCCCAGGTATGTTTTATGCAGTTCCAAATCATTAATCAAACAAATTTCTAAGCTATTTACAGAAGCAGAGATTGCATACTAATAAGTCATAGGTGTGTGTACTTTCACTGTGCACTGCTTAAAATGAGAATGATATGAACTGGATGTTATCGTAAAACATTTTCTCAGTAAAAATTCAATTTCTTTTAAAAAAATAACTAACACCTTGAGAGAAACTGCTTTCTCATTATGGAGTTCTTAGCCATTCTTGGTGACATCTCTTGGACATCTGAGCTCCCGTTTATCTTTTGGAAATCTGCATTTCATTTCTCACTATCACCATTTCTCATCTTTGGCTGGATCTTTATTAAAAATGAAGGTCTCCCACAATCAAACATACAGCCCAGGAACCTGGGCTGTCATGGTAGGCACAAATCMTTTTAATGCAAATCTGTTAACTAAACTAAAAAATACCCAATCTCAACAAACACACGCTATCCAACACTTTACACAAGCTGACTTCCTCATTTCTGCCATTTGGAGCTTATATCCATGTGCTCCAAATCCAACTTCTACAACACCCCAAAGTATTGTTCCAAGTTACTTAAATACAGGGWCCCATAAAGCACAGCCTCCCAACCTAAATGTCTCCAATGGATTAAAAACAGCATCCTCAGTGGCTATCAAGAATCTCCYGTGCCCACTCACCACAGCAAGCAAAGTCATTTCTGACAAATTCTATTAAGTTAAACTGCAGCAACCAGCAGCTTCTTTCTCCTCATCCAGCTGTACTTGTATGTTAAAATTCCTTTCAA
This sequence comes from Nothoprocta perdicaria, assembly GCF_003342845.1. Classification (NCBI taxonomy): domain Eukaryota; kingdom Metazoa; phylum Chordata; class Aves; order Tinamiformes; family Tinamidae; genus Nothoprocta; species Nothoprocta perdicaria. The sequence continues at coordinate 901,562 of NW_020454716.1, forward strand.
TTCCATAAAAAAATCTGTCCCTCTGCAGGCTGTAGCAAATTTCAAAATAAAACATAACAGATCCAATTCTCCAATATGTCTTCAGTTCAACGGCTCTGTTGCCTGCCAGGGGCTAAGATAACCTCTCAAAATCTGTGTTTTCTTCAGCCCTTCCTCTTCCTTTTGAATTTCTACAGGAAACTTTTTCCTTTCTTGTTTTACAGAGGCAAGTGTTGTGCAGAGTAATCAAGTTGCTTCCTATATTATGGCTTCCTGCCATGGAATATACATGTGGAGAAAGGCAAACTGCTTTTTTATACTATTGATTTTGCTATGTTATGTGATAGGACCTTACTTGGGTTGTTAGAGAAGCCCATTTGACAGTGTCAGTGCAAATTATTATGTATTATTATGTATACTATGTCTCCAAAACACTAATGCAGAATCTTTTGTTATACTTGTATGAAGCTAGCATACCTCTAGGTGAACCCACACATCACAAAAACATGTTTAAGGCAGACTGCTGGTCAGGACTGTTGTCCAGAAGAGAACTGCTGGCTGAAGCATTGTATTTTCTCTCTCTCCTCTTCTGTTATTCACACACAGTGACACAGGTGTTTCTGACACAGACACTATCTGTTTGACTGACAGTAGGGAAATACRAAGAGATTGTATTTCCCTAAGAGACAGTAGGGAAAGCAAAGAGACTGTGCTTTCTATTCAAACAATTTCTTTTTCAAACAATATTTGACCTGCTCCTCACTTGCAATTTTTCCTTGCTCAGTAACTTCAATGACCAACCTGGCAGCTCTGCCTATATGACTTACATGACTAAATATGCTTCTGCTAAAATGCAGAAGCTTGCTGGATTTAATTTCTTGCTGGATTACTAGCACATTTTGGCACTTTTTTTAATCAGCTATTACTAAGACACATGATCTAAGGCCTACACCTTAAATCCTGCATTTCATGTTCTTCCTASGTCTGCTTCATATTCTGGCTGCCAGCTGGGCTACCAGTTCTTAGACCACAAGAAGATTCAACTTTCTTGCACTACTCAGCCTTCTTGCAGAAGAATGTCTAAGAAAAAACAAATGCTCAGCCTCAAAGTTCGGAAAAAAACAGGCAGTCAGACCTGCTTGCTGCAGGAGGCAAGAGGCTTCTTTCTCCAGCTCCTCAGGTGCCCACTCTTTTCCCAAGGAAGCAGAGATAAAAAAAAAAAAAAAAAAAAAAAATAGAGATCGGAAGAAATGATAAAGAAAGGCAGCTCATTTCCCTCTCCTGTAGACTTTTTCTCTTCCTTGGAACATGGAATTTGTTTCTCTTGACTCTTCTCCTTCTAGCCATGCAGCAATTGAGTAAGCAGGTACCACAGTTGTAGGTGGTTCCACTGGTCAGAAGGATAAATTCTAATCTATTAGTATAAGAGAAATATTAACTAACTACCTAGCTGCTGGTTAGGGCTGGCTAGGACACCACCATTTCAAAAAATGAGGTCAAGAATGAGGCAAGTTGAGGGAGCTCAAGCTTTTCTCTATCTACACTGGCAGATCTCTTCYTTACACTTTGTTTTTCTTTTGTCAGCAAAGTRTAAGCAGTGTCTATACATGTTGTGYAAATACTCTTGCTCTATTGGAAAAAGCTTGCACTCTGATATGTATGTTTAGTAGTATGCTCATTCTGCAAGTAATTCCAGGGTCTTTAAAGAGGCCTCTTGTGAAATTAGGAGTAACTCTCAGTAAGAAAGTGACAAATCGATTGCAAAGTGAAAGTGGGTATAAAGCTTCCTCCCATAGTTTATAATGAAGGTGTGCTTACATTAGGAAAAAATTAAAAGAGCTGAGGTTCACTTACCATTGTATTTACAGATACTCAAGTCTGTCCTTTTCTTTATCTGTGGAAATGGACCATTAACTTCTGTCTATCTTTTATGACCTTTTTTCCTTAAGAGAAAGGAATTGGCTTCAAATATTTACTGCAGTATAAAAACAAGAAGAAATGCTTAACATCACAAAAATAGATGCTATGTAATACATCTGATTAAGTAGATAGTAACTATACTCAAAGGACTTCTGAAACTGTCTTGATTCTCTTTAACTAAAATTAAATAGAGAACAGTTTGTAATACGTCAGCATCATCTACTGGATAATCCAGGGAATACAGTTCAGAAGTTGTAAATGATACTAAGTTTGCTATATAGCAATTTTGTATCTTAGCAAGCTATTCAAAATACACAAAACATCTTATATTTTCTTTCTCCAGAATCCTGATGTTTCTGTGGTAAAACAAGGGAATAAACAGGGATTTTCTGCCTTGAATATTAGTTGTTTCATGAAGCAGAAAGAGCTGTGTGATTGTTTCTCAGGTKACTTGCATTTATTTACATATCTGACATTTACTAAAAGGTGTCTGGCTGTAGAACAATAATATCAATAATCATAAAAAAATCTGCATTAATGACCAAAGGTCCTTGAGCATCTTTTTGAAGTAATCCAGAAAAATATTCTACAGTTAGAAGATAAGAGCTCCTATCACCTTAGAAGGAAAATCAGATTAAGAAAAAAAAAACAGAACCCAGTGGGAAATAGAAATTTTGAATCTCTTGGCGCTGGATGTTGGGCCTTTGTTTGGTGGATAGACAAATGCTGCTTGTGTTTGTGGAAAAGTCATAAGAATATCATCGGTAGAACTAGAGATATTGGTCTCAGTCTCTATGAACCTGGAAAGATTGAAAATCAAAACCAGTTATGATAGATAATTGGAATTAGGTTTTAATAAAAATGATGTGTTACTACTTATTTCTGAAGAAATTTTCATCAACAGCAATGCTTTGGTTCTCTGCAGAAGGCCCTGTTCCTCAATGAAGAGAAGTCATGCAGTGGATTGAACAAGAGTTACAGTCCTGTGGTACCATCCCCAGAACACAGAAGCTCATTCATCCAGCTGAGCAGGTTGTAACATGAGTTGCTTTTGGCACTACAAAGAAGACAATGTAGTCCAAATACTGCTGATACCCATGACAAGAATTCTCCTTCTTCAGGTTTTGTATTAATCACCTGTCTAAAATCAGGTTATATTGAAGGATGAAGTGTTTCCTACTTCCTTTATTCTCATGTGTGGGGAACCTCTCAGAACTGGGAAGTTTTTCCTTTTATTTTGTCTTATGCTTAACACGAAGAATCAGAAACATGAAAAAAAAAATGCATTTCAGGAACAAGGATAATATCACAAAACAGATTAGAACATCTTTTGTCTTCTGTGACATAAATTGATTAGTGTTGTTATTTTTATACCATGACTGTGTCTATTCTAAAAAGAATATTTCCTTGAAATGCTTTGCTTTCTAAACAGGGGAAAAACAAACAAACCCAGAAATGCTGGTTAGGAAAATGCCTTAAAAAGTCATAAACCTATGTTATATAACATTGCACCACAGCCCCAGCTACTGATCAAGTGGGACTTGATCACTTGAAGGGCCACAGCAGTGTGGTCCTTTTAACTATTCATGAATATACATGAACATTTAGACTTTTCTTATATTGTTAAGTTGGAAGTTTGATTGGATAATTATATTAGGCATYAATAAGCTGATTTATCTGAATGTTTTTAACTTTAATTCCTAGATACATTTTCTTATTTTTGTATGTGCTTATTTTAGTTGTGCTGATCCTAGCAGCTAGTACTGAAATCCATGAGAGTTAAAAATGGCTGGTATTCAATTTCTAGCTCTTTATTAAGTCCTCTGGAGATCTTTGGAAATTTCTCCAGCCTTGACTAACTTGCTTATTGTCAGCATTTTTKCCATTCCTATTTATACTTTCCTTCCAAAGTTCTTAAAGGCTTCTTAGAGCCTCCTTTCCTTGAGCTTGCTGAGGATGAGAATATTGTGGGCAAACAGTCACAACTTCAAAACATTTAAAGCCACAATAATGTTGTCATTATTTAAGATTTAAGTGGATTCAGCAAACAAATGGTCAGAGGTGAAGAATAAGAAAGGACAAAYGATAATATCATGAGTATGTTCTGGTGACTACCTGGGTTTTATTGCAGTTTTCTAGTTGCCCAGACACTACAAAGGTGGCATGTGAATTGCAAACTTGAAAGAAAAGGCAAAAAAAAAGGGCAATAATCTTTAAAGGAAATAATCTTTACCTTTTTCTTCTACATGACTCTTCTGTCATGTATAAAGGTCCATCTGACCTTTGCCAAGAATTGGACCAGAAYGAGTGACAATAGAGGAATATTAAAGTCTTGTTCAATTAAAGCTATCAAGCAAGCYACAAAGAGGTCACAGGGTGCTGAATAGAGGGAGGGAGGTCAGGAGATGGGAGATAAATTTGTAGGTCCCTGAGCTGAAAGCACAGCAAAGAGAAAAGGTTGCATTATAGAAAATAATTCAGTTGGATGCTACCAAAAAAAAAAAAAAAATAAGGAAAGGAGAAAATGATTCATAAGGATTGGACAGTAAATTAGCGGGGGAGAAGCACTAGAGAGGAAATTAAGGCTAGCACAGGATGAAAGGATTTCAAGAAGTAGAGAATACTCAGTAGTGTTGAAAGGGTCAAGACAAGATGGATAAGGCTGGAGCAGAGGCCCTAAGAATTCTTCAGGGGGGTTGATCATTTGAGACTGAATTACACTTCTTTATCTTTTATGAGAGCACAACTTAACTATTCAGTCCTTCCTTTTCTTCAGAAAGGCAATTAGCAGGAGAGAACAAAAAGAAAAATAGCTAAAAATATACAGTGAATCATGGAAAATTATATCTACTAAATCTCACAGTGTACAGCTATTGCCATAGTAACTTCTGTTGCTAGATTACTGCAAGCTGTTCCTCTGCTAAATTTTCCTGGAAACATTGCCAATTTGCAGTTTGGTTTCAACATGAAGTTTCATAAAGAATGACTCTGAGAACTCGCATTGCTTCTTTATTGCTTTGTTGCCCTCTCCTCTTTTTAATTGCCCTTCCAAGGAAGAAGATATTATGAGATGTATCAAAAGCACCTTTTGCTTAAGGTGTCAATGGACTACTAGCTGAATTTATAAAATCTGCTAGGTTTGTGACTCTTGATTTCCAATTCAGTGAAACATAATCTTCTGCCTGAAAAAAACAAGTATTACTTGCAGCTCTTTACTTTTGTTGTTTTTCCTCCATCCATCTAATAAAGTCCAGCTAGTCATTGGTACAAAGACAAGGAACAGAAAATATAAAATAGCATAAGAGGGAACATGAAAAGTGACTATGCCTTTGTCCTACATTTTTTTCCCCAGCTTCTAATCTTGATAATAGCCCTCAGCTAAAAAGAATGGGAAGCAAAAAAAGAAGGGGCATGCTACCAATGGATCTATCTGGTGACAGTTACTTTGTCAGACACAGTAGAGCTGCATTTCATGTGTCTGGGGAACAGAGCTTAAGATTTTGCCTTCAGGATGTATAACTACTCCTCTTTTTTCCTCTCATCTTGTGGTTAATTCAGAAAACTAGTTCATGTAACATGTAGTGCCAAAGAGAGAATAGTCTGACTAAAAGACAGCTTGGAAAACTTGGTGAGTGAAGTTCACCATTGCTTGCTTGGTAAGGCACAGTGAAACACATGCAGTGTTTCACTCCCGCAGGAAAACACTGTAGGCTTTTGCAGTCCAGAAGTGAAAACAACTCAAACAGATTGGCAACCTTCTGTCAGATATGTAGGCTCACAAGCCAAGTAACACATCCCCCGGCCAATGACTCATGAAACCATGATGGTCAGAGCCAGACCATGTTTTAGATTTCAGAAAGAGACAGATGGTTACTCTGTCCATCTGACATAGGCCCTTACCTCTAAYGCCTCTCATTTTCTTTTTAAGAAAAAAAAAATGATGATGACTGTGGATATCCAAGAGAACCAATAATTTACTCATTTTGGAAGACCAGTATCATTCAGATGGAAACTCCTGCAGCAATTTAAATGTCAGCTGCTGAAGAGAGAAAAAGGGGGGAGGAGATAGAGAGAAAGAGAGAGAGACAAAGAAAAAGAGAGGGAGAAASAGAGGGATAGCGTGTGTGCAYGCTAACCCGGATGAGTTTTTGTTTGTCTTGAGTTATTGTTTGGCCTGATTCTCGAGCACGTCAAGGCAAAGAGATACCAGTTAAAGGAATGATTTTCTGTCATCTGATGCAGAGAAAGAAACTTTCATACTTTCCCCAATCATAGACTGAAATGCTATAATGGAGATATATAATGGATATGTAATCTGTTGTGCCTTGAGGGGAAAAAATCAAGTTAAAAATAGAGTTGAAGGCAGTGCTTCTGGTACAAAGAGCTTTTGGAGTTAAAGCTTCTAACCTCTTAAAATATGACTCAGTCATCTACATAAACTTATTTTGGGTAACACAAACTTGATTTCTCATTCTACACTGTACTTTCCAAAAGCCTGCARATAATCAAACTTCTGTATTTCAGCCTCTTCAACAACAAAATGGCTCAGTAATACTATTTCTCCTTTCATTTGTCTCTGTTCTCTCCTTTTGGATGATGAAGAGGAACCCAGGAAGCTCTCTGAAAGAGAAGATGTACTTTCTCCTTAACAAACAACCATTTAAATATATACTAGCAATTACTATCATGAGTGAAGACCTGCCAGGAATTAAATATAATGCAATAAAGTGTGAAGAGAGCAGCTGTACAAGGTATATGTAGGATCTCTTGAAAGGTTCTCCATAAGAGARTTGTCATTGGTGAGGAATTCAGTATCATCATATAGGTATGCATCTGTTGTGTTGTACACAACAGATGTACAACTAGAGGTGTTGTAGCTTTATAAGACTTAGATAAGCTATAGGGAGTAGGAGTTTGATCAGAAACTGAGCTCTGGGATGGGTTGCAAAAATTCAAAACATAATAGAAACATTGATAGCAATCTAAGAAGGAAAGATCCTCAAAGTTCTGGGCAAGCAGCCTATTCAAATGTGAARTCTTTCAAATGAAAATTGCTATACACCCACAACTAGGTAAGCTCTGAATCACTAAAATAATTTGAATATTGAATATGAAAAAACATTTCACATTTTTACATTTCCAAACATCTCCCTAGACATATTTGCACAAATTAGTTTAAAGTAAATTATCACAAATTTCCTCATGTATACTTCCGAAGAGAAGTTACCCTTGTGTATAATGTATAAAGACTGATATATAAAGGCATCTTCTTCCAGTGTCTACACATAATATTTCCTAGGAAGAGAGTCCAAGAAACATCTTGCAACACAAATCTAAAATGACATTGGATTTCAGATTCCTAAGTGGTAAGGGAGTCTCTCCTACATAGTAATCACAAATAATGATGGAGGACAAAGAGGTGCAACACAAAATTAAAAATTCTAAAATCTTTCCCAAGCTGGCAGTACATGATGCAAGATCAGTTCAAAACTTCCTGTAAGGAATCCTGGGATTAAATTTTCAGTCATAGTCATCTTTCATCATAAAACATGGGAAATAGAGGAATATGCCCTATACTAATAATTTAAAGTATATTGTAAGTGAAAGGCTATGATTCCCATGAACCTTGATTGCTTTTTGCTTTCTCTCCCTGCCACCCTGCACAGTTGCATAAAATGGCCATTATCCCTCCCACATATTAAAATATCTTCTTCAATTAATGTTCCTTGTCATTCTATGTGGCCAGATGAAACTCACTAAGTTGGAAAAGAAAAGCAAGTTTTCTAAAAAGAATAGATAGACCTACTCGCTTCCTTAATCTTTTAGGGTTGTGTTGACTTTCAGGGGGAAATCTTATTCATGCAAATAATAGTTTGAGTAACAACATTTCCAGAAATWACACATTTTGAGTATTATGAAGCACAAACATGAATATTTGCCTCACTATAGTTCTCCCAACACACCCCAGATTTAAACATGTTAACTGCCCCAGGAAGTTACCAGAAAGGGAGGAAATATAGATCTCRTAAGGTTTCGCCATTTGATGCAACAGRTTTAAATTCCAGTATGGCATAATCCAGATAGAGGCCACTAAGTTAATCTCCCTTGGGTTTTTGTGACTGCTCTGGCCTTTATCCTTTATCCGTTTAAGAGGCATTTGCTGGTTAAGGAGTCAGCTGGGAGGTCCTGAATAGAGAGTCAACTCAGGTGTAGCTGCAAACTGCTAACTTAGTGAATCATATAATTTTACGCTTGGAAAAGACCTTTGAGATCATCAAGTCCAACCATAAAACCATTGCCTCCATGACTGCTAAACCATGTCCCTCAGTGCCTCATATACATGTTTCTTGAACACTGCCAGGGATGGGGACTCCACCATTTCTTTGGGCAGCCTGTTCCAATGATACTCATAGAACATTTTCCTAATATCTGATATGAACATCCTCTGGTGTAACTTGAGGCTATTTYTTCCAATCCTATTGCTAGTTATTCTGGAGAATAGATAGACCCCCACTTCACTACAACCTCCTTTCAGGTAGTTGTAGAGAGCTACAAGGTCTCCTCTGAGCCTTCTTGTCTCCAAACTAAATAACCCAACTCCCTCAGCCACTCCTCATAATGTCTGTGYTCCAGTCCCTTCACCAGCTTCATTGCCCTTCTTTTGACATACTTAAGTGCTTCAATGTCTTTCTTGTATGAGGAGTCTTTCTTAAGCAAGGAATTAACTGATCTAACAAGTATTTCCTTTAATAGCTGGCATATTGATAAGCTATATAAAGTACATCATGGCAGCTTGCTTGGAACAAGATCTTTGGAATCAAACTTCATCAGCTCACTAGACAAAACAAATGTTTTTCCTCCTCCTTTGTGTTCTGTCTTCAACACAAACAAAAAAAAAGAAAAAAAAGAAAAAAAAGAAAAAAAGGAATGAAAAGAAGGTGCATAACCCTAACATTATGGATTATTTCTGTTCTGTTATGGTATCAGCAAATACCTGTATTTGTCAGTTTTTGCATTTCTGTGCTGTATTTCCTCCACTGTGCAGTAGATGGCAGGAGCTAATCAAAAAATTTCATTTCAACTTTCATGAAAGGAAAGAAGTTATCAGAACTTATATTTTTTAGATCTTCATTTTTAATTTTAAATAACTTTTATTTGAAGTTAAATTTTTACAGTTTTGACATTCTTAAAATGTTATAGACTGCTTCTCAAGAGTTCTTTAATTTCTATAGGTGAGGTTCAATAAAGTGAATGCTAGTAATAGAGTAATAAGTAAAAGTGTAAAATAAGTAAATGTGTAAATATGAGGAATATAATGAATATAATGAATGAGGAATATAATGTTCTCAAAACTAGTTCTCATTAATGTCATAATAACATCCAAAGGGATTTGGCAGAGAAACAAGGATTATGAGAATTTCTTCTCTGAATGTGGCATAGTCTAAGTGGCAGTCTGGGGACCATGCAATGCACCAGACCATCTCTGCTTCTTGAGAGTAGACAAATATGTTTGAATAGTGCATGTTGTTTGCCCARGCAGATGAACACCCCAGCTGTGCTCTTGAAATCAGTGGCTTTAAGGCTGATTTTTAGGAGAGGAAAGGGTGGAGCTGCAGCAATACCTCCTTTCCAGCAGAACCTATAATCATATGATCTCAGAAACTGGAATCTCCCTGTTTTATTGTAGGGACTGGACCATCTTAAGATATCAGAGAAGAGACAATTAACTGTGCAAATATGGATTAAATAAGGATTAAAATTAACGTTACTTTAACTGAAGCTGGAACTACTGTAATGCCATTATTTCCAGCGATCACTGTCTGGATTATTAATTATCTCAGCCATGATTCACATCAACATCTGACTGAAAGGAAGAACTACCATTACCCCTGTTTAGTTAAGAATAGACAAAAGTTCTCATCAAAGTGGGTTATCTGGGGACTGACTGTTATTGTATATCTGCCAATGCAAGCTAAACTGATAAATCAGGTTTAATGTGAATGGGGAGTTGAAGAGAAATAATTTCCACCTCTAAAGATTTTTTTTTTCAACTCACTTTCTGCTAAATGTGTGTGCTCCCTTGTAGATAAGCAAATTTATTCTGTTCACCCTCCTGGGTGTCAGCTGTGAGGGCCTTGGGCACAGCCTCTCTGCTCCGCTACAGTTTTGACGGCCTGCACCCATGGCCAGCTCTGATGTGTGCAGCTGTAACCTGGGATCAGGCTGCTGTGGGAAGAGTGTTATGAGACAGAGCAGTGAGGAGTCTCAGTGGTGGCCTCCCCTTAGACTCAGGGCCTTGGTCCTTGCCTGAGATCTGCTGCAGAAGTGCACTTCGTTGATCCAGATCCACTGATGTCTGGCTTGACCTTGGGTCTACCTCATTGCTACAAACTTTTCTGGCACTGGGCTGATCCTGCCCCTGGACTTATCCTGGTCCTGGCTGGTGTCACTTCTGCTTGAGGGGCTCTTGCTTGGGGATGATGGCCTGTACCCTTGCTATTAAAAACAGTGCCCTACATGCCCTGCTATTGCTCTTGCTCCCAGCTCCCATGACACATTTCATATAGGCAAAAGAAAGCAAAAGATTGATTTTAAAATCATGATTGCTCATCCTCTTACTTTTTTGTATGGGAGGAAATAGGCCTTTARTCTCTCCTATTTTAAATCCCATGTGATAAAATACTAGACCTTCAATTTATTGTTAYGTTTAGTGAGAGAATGTGTTTTTGGAAGAGGAGAGAATGCTCTGAAGAAACATTCAAGAACAGCATGAGTCAGTGGAATAGAACTGAAGACAGACCTCAGAAAATCTCTGAAACATAGGGSTGATATATCTCTTGAGACATATAAACAATGACAGTCCCATTTATTATACTATTTAATTTCTCTMTATATATTTACTGATTTATAAATTCAAGAAATTACTGGCCTCTTTCTGGTATGCTGAGTCCTACAGGGAGGCACTGGTGAAAAGACACTTCTCACAGCTCCCCAGCATCTCCCTTCTAAAAAAGCTGAAAGGCYTCTGGTAATTTCAGACTAGCTTGTCTTTCAAAATCAAACGAATACGTGCAGATTCCCTCATACTCTCTTCAAACATGGGAACCATCTCCCCCAAACCTCTCAGTTCCTTGAAATCCTCACACTTCCTCTGTTACAACTGTTAACATGAATGGAGAACCACTGTGGTGAGGTCACTTGAAAAATGAGGCACCAGGGAGCCTTAAAACTTCAACTAGGAGGCAATTCATCCAATAYCAAATAAAATGGCTTATCAAAGCCATTAGTTAAGTCTTAGGAATACAGCGCTGACACCATTTTGGACGTGGTGTACATTTTGTTGTTTCTTATTTTCAAAGATTAAGATGGCCTGGGATGAGAGCTCTTAGATGAGGAAAGCTGGAACTGAAACAGCATCTTCTCTATTCCTCTAATAATCAGTGAATCACTGCTCTTTGTATACGCTTCAGCACAGGTCAAGCCCAGCCTGGCCCAATAGGTTACTACCTATTCTCATTGCCAGTTCATTTAGGCTCTTCCAGATGAGCAGACTTCATGCCATTCATCTGATTACTTTAAACAATTGCAGGCGGGGTACCGTTATCTCAGTTTAACAGCTTTTATGCAACTATACCAAGCAAGCAGATATTACAAAACATTTTGCTTCCTCAGTTAGGTCAAGCAGTCTTGTGGCATGACTGGGCAAGGCAAACAATATTTCCAAACAGACCTTCATGCTACAGATGCTCTCTCAGAAGCTTATATATATGTCTGACCTCCTTCCCCAGATGTGCTGTGAAATACCCTTTACTCCACAAGTTCTTCCTGCACTGCTCTCTCAAAACCACAGTTTGCCAAGATAAAATATGCATTTTTAAAAAGTGTTACAAGAATAGTACTTTTTACAAACTCTCATAGAAATAGTGAAAACTATATTTTAATGAGTCCTGAAGGGAACTCAGGGTCAGCTGTACCAAAATATCACATTTCTTAACACAGCTTATTTCTTTAGTCTAAACAAGATCTCTTTCTCTCTCTCTCTTCATCCAGAACCTTTCTTATCTATACTTATGATACATACTCATTCGCCTGCTGGAGCTGTTAGCTGAGGATATTTACCAAGCAAAAAAGGACGGTCAACAACAACAACAACAACAACGATATAAAAAAAAAAAAAAAAAAAAAAAAAAAGAAAGAAAAAAAAAGGGCCTGGCTATGTATTTTAAGATGTTCATAATTAAGTTATACAACATCATACTTGCAGTTCAAGTGGTACAGCCTCTACAGACAGTGAACACCTCCAGCTGTCTGCACTCTCAGTTCCCATCTTTCTTAGTTGTCCTCTTCTTGCTTTCCTTTCCCCTTGTTTCCATTTTCTTTCCAGCTCTGTGGCTGAGTTGGAAGACTGCCTGTCCAGGGGAAAATGGGGTTTGCTAACAGGAGCTGTCTAACACCAACAGAGTGAAGGAGAAAAGGAGCTATAAAGGGATACTGGTTCAGGAACAATTAAATCAGGAGAATAAACAGCAGAACGGTATAAATTAGAGGGAACAGAAGAACCTTGTGATGCCCAGAATATCTCACCATAAACAGCAGAATTGGGAGATATGTTGTTGAAGAGAAAGTTGAAAATGATGACCAGTCCAAGAGAGAAGTGAAAAGGTAATCAAATGTGCTAAAATCTGTGCAGTGTATTTACATCACAGGATGTAGACAAATCTTTGCAGAAACAACATGAAAATTTACTACATAATTCTCAGATAAAAAATAATTTATGATTTAAAAGTTCCTTAAATCTACATTACCAAAACTGAAATGCTAATGGATGAATTGCACCTTATGCTTCCATCTCCTACAGGACTGCTATTCACACAGCAAGAGAATGAATAGAAGATTGGTGATCCCCTTTCAGACATTTTTGTATATCTAAACTATCATTAAAATGTCACAATCCCACTGCAGTCCTCTTCGCTTCAGAATTTTCTGTCTTATCACAGCAGTGGGTAAGTTTGGGATATTTGCTTATCTTGCCACTGTGCACTACTCAACTACTATCAGAGGGGRATAATGATTGTGCATTACAGAAAGTTTTTGTATTTTCAATTCATAGGCCAGAGTGTAAATTAATCTGTTGTTGCTTTACATCTTTCTTTTGACTTTTTGAGGTTTTAGAATGCTTGCTGCTCTTCCTTCAGCAGTAATTACAGGCTGTGCAAATCATCCCGCTTTCTCAGAGGGCCTGGAAAGGCCATACATACATACAAAGAAAGAAAAGACTGAGAAATTTCCATTAGATTTGCGCACTTCGTTGCTCAGACAGGTCACTGACCAATTTCTCAATTGAAATCTATCTCTAAAGTTGGTATTAATTAGTTGTATTACATCTCCTGGCAGAGGTGGARGCAGATCTTGGAGACTAAAGCTTTTTTTCACGCTTTTACAGGTAGCATCACCAGATCAGTGTATTTGTAAAAGCTGAAGAAATCAGCATATGGGGAAGAGCTCTGCCATCCTGAGGGCTGGACAGAATAACCAGAGGACTGCAGAGCATGGAGGTGTTCAGTGAATCTAAATATACCAAGTCTAGACTCAAGGTGGCTTACTTTGGAGCGGAGGCACAGCCAGAATAATTGTAGGGAACCAGGATGTATTTGTTGGTTTCCTGTGCCAAATCTTGACCTCCTGAACTCATTGGATACCCTCCTGATGCTCAGAGCAGCACAGAATATCTAGAATACCCTAGTTGTTTTTCTTGTCTTAAATGTTATCTCAACACTGTGAGATAGGAAATTTCTACCCATTTTGCCACCCTAAGGAGGAAATGGAAAGCCCTCTCTTATCTGCAAAAGGATGGAAAGGGGCAATAGTTATAAAATACCATTCTCTATTTCCATAGCAAGGAAAGCCTGGCATTCTTTTCCTTCTCTAAGTCCTTCTTAAAGCTCTGAAACCTGTCTTGCAGTCTGTGGCTAACAAAAAGTCGGGAGAACAGCAGAGATGAGAGCACAAGACTYGTAGAGGCTGCGACTTGCCCTCACAGGTACACAAGGACAGCAAGGTGCACCAGAGACCAGATGTGTATATTAGGGCAGGAGAATGCTGTACAGCAGATCACACTTGAGATCAGTAAAGATACTGTTTGTGGCTGTGGGCTTAATGTATCGAAGGTCCAGCTAAATCTGGCTCATGGGCAATTTCCCGTCTCTGAGACAGAGAAATAGACTGTGACATTTCTTGTCTTATATATACACTGTATCTGAAAAAAAAAAAAAAAACCCCAAATCTCCAGGGACTTCTATSAGTAGCCTTTGTTTGGCACCAATTTCTTTTTCAGTGAGATAGTCTCCAGCTCACTGGGATTTATTTTTAGAAGTTTAACAAGAATGAAAATCATTATCCCTTGATCTGAGTTAAAGAAGGGACTCAACATTCTAACTCCAGACTCAGCTGTGTCCTAGTTTRGATCCACTAATGTCCTAAACTTGTGTTTGTCTATTATTTTTATCTTTTTACATGAGTCTAGGGAAGATTAATTAACCAGTGCTTGAAAGCCTTGCCCCCTCCCATGCAGTCAGGCTGTCTTCCCTCCAGCTCTGAGACTGCCCCATCTGTTTGCTTCCCAGGATTTTGTCATCTGTAAGCTTTTCCCTGGATTCTCCCGAGTAGGGAGTAACAGGTCATTTCTGTAGCCCACCGTGGTGGTGTCAGGAGATCTTTTCATGGCCTCTCTCCAGTTCTGCTATGATAARTCTACGGTGCCCATTTGCTTTCCTTGATATTGAGATGTTCATATTTCCAGTTCCAAGACCAAGCTGCCTTCGCTCAAAACCTTTAGATGTCTACTTGCATGTTGTTTGTTTGCTGWTACAAAGCAGAGATTATTCTTGCGCCTCTGGCTAATGGCAGGAGCCTTTCACTCCTTTCCAACATTCGTTTCTCATGGCTTAGACCCTGATTCTTCTGCAATGAATGCTTGTCATAGGAAGGTGAAGTGACCTCAGGCAAACTGAACATTTGTTTCCTGTAAGCTTAAACCCTGATTACTCAAAAAGTCCTTGCATTCTTTCCACCCTCACCAAACATTCATGTCAGATGAGTTCATTTATTTCTATTAAAGATGCAAGCTCCAGCTCCATGAGGATCTGGTTCAATTAGCTGTTTTACAATAAGTGATTATTGCATGGAGTTTGATATAAACATACGCACTGCCATGGGTGCTGCCACCTTATTCCTCCACCCTGTAGGGTGGASGAAAACAATACAGGTCAGCTCCTTGCTGTACATTACTTTCCTCTTTTCCCCTCACTCACACAGAAATGTGGGGGAATTTTATTTTTATGCGTTTATTTATGGAAATATTTACTTTTTAATAAGCTATTATTTTGTTTTAAAGGAATGATATCACTATAAAAGTCACATTAAAATGTTAAMATTATCACCTAGTACTGTAGGAAAGAAAATGGTTTACTTTTCATTAGCACTGTTCGGAGTTAGCATTTCACTCATTTTTGGGTACTGCAAGCTGAAAATAGACCAGTAAGTTTCATTTTTGCTTGAGACTTCACTTTTCTGTTCTTATGCATTAGCATAAGGCCACACTGAATAGGTTGCAAGCACAGCAGAAAAATACTGAAAATTATATTCACATTATGTTCTCCATGGAGTTACAGAGCAAGTTCCCCTTGGCTGGCGGCTGGTTCCCCAAGACTATTCTGTATATTTGGGTTCTAAAGAACCAAAGATTTGGCATTCTACCAAAACATACCCTTTTAAAATATCACCCGAAACTGGCTGTCAGCTGCCTGCAGCTATGTTATTTCATTGTACCAAAGAAAAGAAAACAAAGGAGAAGTTGTAAAATACATCTTAAAATTCTATCTGACTTCTTGTACTTATCTGGCTTGTCAGAAGGAGTGTCTGCATGAGAAGTTTTCCTTCCTGCTGGTGCTACTGAGTCTAGGTTTATATCCCACTTAGAAAAATTTAGGCCTCAGTTCCAGGTTGCTATTAATTATATCTTCAGTCTGGCCTGCAAATGCTAAAATTTGAGTAGCAGCTTGGCTGTGTAATAGGGACCTATCCAGACAGGTATACCAAAATGGCAACAACACCTGTGAGTCTCAGGCTATTATAAATGGATTATCAAATCTCTGTTTGTGTACAAGTGCAGTTCTGATCTGAAGAAAAAGATGGGCAGAGGCTGATGATGCAGACATAGGTTTGATCTAAAATTAACTATGTCAGGGGCTGCCTGGAGCAGTTTCTCTTCTCTCAGGTCTGCTTGCTGCTCTCTGCATGCTGTGAAGGGAAAGTAATAGAAAGCTGCAGGTAAGAGGGGGTGATTAAATTTGAAATCTTTCTTCTCCTGTTTTATTAGTTCAGCACAGCTTCTCACCTTCTTCCCTGCCTGCCCTGCAGCTGGCCTTGACGTTTTTGCAACTCAGTTGGTTCCTACCACAAGGACAGCACCACAGAAACTCTTTTGAATCATCTGCATTCAATTAAAGTCACTCTGCCTGAGGAATCCAAGGAGCCACAGTAACTTTAGAAGATTTTGTGTAGTTGAGCAGCAACTAAAAACACTTAAATATTTTTGCTTGTGAAAGTAAAAACAAAGCAAAACAAAACCAACCCTCAAAAGATAATATTGAGATGGATTGATCTATACAAGAGCAGTCTTAATTTAAGCAAGGGTGTCAATCCCACATGGTGTAATCCACTGATGGAAGTCCTGGAACTTTTATGTTTTTGTAAGAATATATATTTGTCCTTCCTTCCATGAGCGTTTGATCTCACAAATGTAGGGCACTAGAAGGGTAACTCTTGCTTGTCTGATTAATCATTTGAACAATATRTTCATAAGCATGTTTGATAAATCAATCCTTCACATGCTTATATCATATTAAGGCCTCACATTCCATATCAGGAGCTTGGTTGACCCTAGGAAGACAGAGTGCTTTAGCACATTAGCAAACAGCAAATATAGGATTTGCTTGTGTCAGGTGTACTTCTCAGGAACAGAACTTCTAGAAATACAAATCTAAACACTATTCAAGACCAGCCAGTTGTGTATTTCCTGATGACCTTTTCACTCTGTAAGAAACTACCTGARGTTTGAAAAGGAATTAGCAGGAACTGTCTCCAGTTTGTTTGTTTGAAGTACACCTACTAAGCCTGCAAGAACTTGATTTGCTCTCACTGAAGAAACTTTCCTGTTTACCGCTAGCTAAAATTGTATACATGATGCTGAAGCTACAGGGATGTGATTTTTCTGTAGAATACAAATAAGGCAGGAAATATGGATTTCTTGAGTAGGGTGATAAACAGATCAATACTACATGAAAGAGATATTGATGGGTACGCAATTTATGTAGTGAAGCGAGCTCATTTTATAATTTCAAAATTAGCAGAATTTCACACTAGAACTTAGAGGGATTTTATTTAGCATGAAKTGAAATTGTATAGGATTGGTCAGGAGAAAACAGAGATTTAGAGCACAAACTGATATCATGCTAGCACCTTAAGGAAGAAATTATTTAGGTGGGCATTTTGCTAAAAGAAAAACGAGTGATTATCCTGGCAGCACAGAGAGAAGAATCAACTGCTGATGTATAAACTAGCCTTCTAGGTAAAGAAAAAATGTAATCAAATGAAAAGTGGTATTTCATTCCACTTGAAAGGATCACTCAAATAAGATATAGGGCAATTCACTATGATACATATAATTTCTTCTGAAGAGAATAAACAAAGAGCTGATATGTAGTAATGAATTCCTACACAAATCATCTGGAGAGGAGGCTTATTTAGAATAGTGCAAAGAAATGTATCTATGGCTAAATGAATTATGCTCTAAACTCATGGAGCTGTCAGAACTATGGAGTGGTGATTTCTGAGATCAAACCATAGTTTGCAAGGCTGGAAAACTGGAAGGGTCTGCGGACTGACAGGGAGCACTGACTCTTAGGCAGAGTTTCAGACATCTAGTAAGATCTGCCGGTTTAAGCACATCACTTCATTGTCAAAGTGTCCTCAGAATAATGAGAAAGCTGAGAGAGGGCAACATCTCTTAAAGAAAACTAAGCATGACAATACAACATTCAGATTTGCTCTTGTGTAGCACTGCAAGATAAAGATGGATTTTACTTTGCATGAGACGTCCATATACTAGATATACACATAAAAAAAAAAAAAAAAAGAAAAAAACACAGAAATTTCATCCTGGTACATATATCAAACCATTCTGTAAAGCACAGAATTATAGCATGTTTTCCAAGAGCCACAGAATATAGAAAGCCTATTTTCCTGTGGATTTGTGTGCTTTATATCCCTAAGTACTTCTTCCTCCTAGCAATAGCCCTAGCTGTCCCCAAAATCTGGGTCTCATCCTGAGCTATCCGTGGGCTTGGCGTCATTTGCTGACAACCCTAACATATAATGGTTCATTTCTTCCTGCCTCTCACTTGCTCTTTTTTTTTCTTTTCTCTCTAACACAATACATGTATAAACTTAATTATCTATGATACTTCTACCATTCTTTTAAATTTGGATGAAATCAACGCTTGGTTCCACCTTAAATAATTATTGGTTGGAGATGGATCAAAAAGCAAACAAGCAGCTTAGGGAGACAGGCTAAGAAAAATCTTGGATCAGCCTAAATATTGTAACATCAGCTATTGTTCTTGTTAATTGAGAACATCAAGAATTATTAGGTACAGTGGGAATAAGAACTGGTGCTTAATTCCTCAGACTCCTGACTGTAGGAAGAGAAACAACAGCCCACTTTGCAAATTTCTGAGATTCTTGGAACAGATTGTAGCAGCAGCAGTGAAAGTGCTTACTATATAACTGCATAAATATATGAAAAGCTATTATAAGTGCCAATGGTCTGTGTTTGTCTTTTCACATTCTTGCCAAAGATCATTTTTCACTCCAAGGACAGTACTGAAAAAAAGCTGACTATGAATGTTAAGTCCCTGCAGCTAGTGCTTGGAGGAATAGGCCCAGTAGAAAGAAAGAGTTTAACATAATCAGTTGATGCCTGATGCTACTCCTACAGAAATTTAAGGAATTTTGTAGTAGGATGCATGCATCATATCTGACCCTTTCATAACATTGCTTGACTGACCAAGAATTTGTTCCAATAAGTAGATTTTGTGTTGCTTACCTTCCAGTTACACTGGGGACTCTAAAGCTTAGACGAATTTTCAGCCTGACGTATACCATAATAATAAATTCTACTGCCCACAGGTCAATGTTAGTGATTTCTTTGATGGCTGATTGAGTTTCTTACTTTAAAAAATATTTAACTGAAAAAGTCTTTTCTATTACTCCCAAAGTTCCAAAAAAAGCTACTTCAAGACTTACTAGATGAACCACCAGTGAAAGTGGACTGGTCTCTGTTGGTACAAAGGAGAACAATCTGTGTTTAGAACTTCAGCCCCCATATTTTGTATTAATGAAGGACACTGATCCCTGACTTGACAAAGAACTAGTCCTGGGCAGATTTTGCAGACATGATGTACGTACTTTCAGATGTCCTTCCATACATCACAGAGCTAAGCATGGTATTTTGAGAACTGGAATTTGACATTGTAATTGTATAGGTGGGGGTAATTCATTCACTGGAGAGAAGATGACAACTGTTATGAGCCAATCTTACACTATATAGAGTGAATGCAAACTGTCCAGAAAACTGATTAACTGGTGCAGGGGATAATTTTCATTCTTGTCTTCCACAAAAAATAGTAGTTCTGTAGGAGAAATGTTATGAGATGTTCAACTCTAAAATGCTGGTGATTAGAGCAGGTTATCTATGTGCCCTGCTTAATTGAGCTAGAAGTGTGGTTTGGAGCTTCCTCTGTTTGGATGCAAAGGTGCCAGGGTATGTGGGACAGCCAGGAGCTGGACAGTGCCCTTGGAAATGGGTCAGAGACTCAGAACTGGGATTCTCAACCTATAGGAAATTTTGATGCAGTAAAAAAAAACCCAAAACACACACATACAAATCTCAAACTGTGATAAAGAATTGTTAATAGTGTGGGATTTCTTTGTGCAGGAGAAAGTTCTAAAAAATTTCCACGAATGAATTTTGAAACATTTTGGTCTGGTTCTGTGATGATACCAAAGTATGTTGGGCACGTTCCAGAACCTCTGCTTCCCCTCCTTTCACTCACTCMCTTCTTCTTCCCCCAAATCTCTCTCTTTTCCACTGAAGAGATGGGCAGAGAGAGGAATAGACATAATTAGAGATAGAGACAAACTTCTTTTTTCCCCCTCTCTGTGTTAACTTTGGAGCAGATGACTCTGAAGCGAGAGAGGATGGGCCGCCATGCCGGGCTGTGTGTGGAGATTTCTTCTCACCATTGGGATTTGCAGTTCACAGCTGCGAGGGGTGTGCTTTTTCACTGCATCCGCTGTGACACTGAAATAATGCTGCTGTTCTTGCTGCCCTTGTAACGGGCTAGTAATGTTTGATTGAAACCGTTCACCTTTTCCTGGCTGTTGAACACGCCAGGCTGGGATTAAATGAATGCTGTTGATTCAGTGTGGCAGATAACCTTGCCCAGCTATGAGGAAAATAGGAGTATATTTTGAAAGACACTACAGGAATAGGATARTTTATTCTCAGGAAGAATCCCTTTGAACAGCCTGGAGTGGGTAGATGCTTTGAAATGAGCTCAGTTAGTCTACTGCAAATTTGTTAATAAAACTAGGCCCAGCAAGAGAGTGGTTTCAAATGATGTGAGATTCAGAGATGTAGCTGTTTCTTACTAAATGAGTTTCTATTAAAAAGTAATTGTCATCTGTTTTCTGTTGTTTTCCTATGGAGATAAAAATGTAGCAGTGTTATGGTACAAAGCAAAAACATTTATAGACCCATTTGAGAAGCTGATCGGAAGCTTTGTGGGGCTGGCTGGTGCCAACCAGGAAAAAACACACTCAGCACTAGGTTGACAAAAAGACATGCAATTAATGTCTTACAATTGAGATTCAGCCTCCCCAGAACAGTTTTATTGCTTACAACCTTGTCCCTGACATTTTCCTTTGCTAGGACTCCTTGTATATCAACCCATTCCCCACCTTATGATATAGAGGGGTGCACATGCTTGCAAAAACAGCATAGGGAGATGTATATGAGTGCTGGTTGTGCTAACAGGACRCTTCTGGACCATATCAGTTGTTTTAGAGAAGTTTCTGCTGTCTGAAGTCTACAGAAGAGATAATGTCTTCTGTAACATGTTGAGGTTTCAAATTGCATCTGAGCCCAGTTTCTCCCAACTTCCCACCCACCCTGCTTCCATTGAAAACACAGATAACAGCAGTATAATAAGTTTTACTTCAATACCATATTGATGAGTTCCATTGGGGGTTGGCACTTTTGTAGCTTGTTGTCAATGATGGAAGAGTTAGAATTCACAGAATGTGGTTTACATTGCTGGATTTTAGTAATTTCACTGTCTTAGCAAATATCTTGGTACAGGTGCATCATGTATCTGGCTGAATAGTGAACAACTGCATTTGTCTTTGGGCTCTGGTGCCCTGCGGTCAGAGAGCAGCATGTACAGCTCAAAGACTGCTCCCAGCTCCCTTGTTGATGTGACATTGTAGTTCACTGCAGAGTTAGCTGGTAATTTTGCATTATTTACTGTCCAGAAGGTGAATGTGGCWATAGGAATGTGATTGGCATCCTTTGCCTGACTGATTCTCATTTCCGTGAGTCAGCAGCTCACCTTTTACCCTTCTGACTGAAAACTGAATTGTTATTTCCAGAACTTTATCAAGTACATTTCTTAAGGGTGAATAGCTTGTTGTCATTCATCCTTCTGATACTTGCCTTGTGGTATGATTAACAAAAATGAATCCATACATTTCTGCTAGAAAATAACACGGGAAATAACAGATCAGCTAGACTGACATATATTGTTTAGGAAATCTCTACATATAGAGTTGCCTGTGTAGGTACCAGGGATTTGGGCTTTCTATTGCAGGGCTTCCTACTTTTGTATCAGTTATTTGCACTGACTTTTTCAAGGTTAACAACTTAGGAGATGCTAAGGCCAAGCAGTCTAAAAGAGATTAGAGGGTAGAAGAGGCTAACAATTTTAGCTGAGTATCGGTAAAAAAAACTCAAAATATTTTATTTCAATTCCACATCAAATTCATATTCCTTGTCCTTGCCTTCAAGGCTGTAAACAACTCTGCCCACGTATTTTTCTGCCCGCAGGACTGCATGCTGTTTTGTCTAGTCTTGTTTCTGAACTGCCCCTTTTGTAGCTCTCCCACACAGGACTTGGCAGTGAGATTCTTCTCCAACAGAGCAGAGCTTCCAAAATCCATATGGTGCACACACACACTCATGCAGTCACACATACATGTGCACAATGTGATCACATTTTCCTGACAATTGTTCCTTAAAACTAATGCCTTTCCACAGTGGGAAAGCCCCAGCTAAACTTTTTGCTTCCTTTGTGATACCGGAACGTATCCTTGGACTAAAACTTTGTGTGTATGCTCTGTTAGATGGGAGAAGGGACTGCATTTATTTTTTTGTAAACCATCATGTATGCTTAAAGTGACGTGTGCATTAAAAGGAAGAATAACAGGAGCAAGTGAGTTGTTCACAGCTTCTATATGTGGAAGGACAGCAAGCAGTAGCCTGAAGCTAAAGTGCAAAATGCTTAGACTACCTGTCAGAGAAAGTTCGTAACAGATGTTTCAAAGCCCTGTGTAACATTTTGGGAGCGTGGAGAACATGCTGGGAAGTGCTCCAGGAGGAATTTAYAGCATGAGAAACTTCAGTGCAAGACTGCATGTTGTGCTCTGCCAGTGACATGCTGATGATACTCCTCCTGAGGAGGTGTCCTGGCAGGGACACTAACAGGAGGTCATCTGTATTATTTTCCCACATGCACGGCTGATATAAAACTAGAATAACTCCTGAGTGTACATTAGCTTTTCCTTGTTGTGAGGAAGTAAAGTGGTTCTGTGGTTTCCTATTGAAAGAACATTAAGTTATGAAATTCTCTCTGAGAGCTTTTGCCTGTGTCACAAGTACAGCCAAAAATTAAGTTTGTAACTAAAAATAATATATATAGTTCAAATATATATTCTACAATATATATACTCTAATATATATTCTAAAAAAATATATATAATTTGGTGGCATCTCAACTATATTGTTTCATTTGTGTGAGCCTCTTAATGAAAGAAATAACAATAAAGCCAGAAGCTTAATGAGGAGACTGAGAAATTGGTAAAATAGCTGAAATGTATTTGAATTTGCAATATGATGTTCACTGAGAGTCAGGTTGACAGTCTCCCTTTAAGAGCGCTGAGAATTACYCCAAAGATTTTTTGTTAGAGATTTTGGTTTTGGCTTTTGTAGAACCTCAGTCAGTTTTATTTCTTGTGAAATGAAAACCATGTGAACGTTTGGAGCTAAACTCTTTTGCACCAGAGTCTTCAAAGTTTTTGATAGACTGTTTTAAAAATAGRTTTGTTTTTTGAGCCCTCTTAATTTATGTTTCTCCCCTGCTATCATGTTTTACTATGTTTCATGAGATCTGTGCATATATAATCTTCGTTTTGATATGAATTTACCATGCAAAATAGTGTTAGAGTTCCAAAGCTAAGGACCTAGGATTAGAAAAAGTAAGATCAAATGAACAAGTATGCTTCTGATTATTGGGGAAGCTGTGCATCCCTGTGGAGCTGCAGCGAGTCATTATAAAGAAATAATACATACAGCTCTCCCCAAATGTAAAGGTCTTCSTAAAACCTGACACCTATTTTTGTAAAAGACAGAGCAATTAGAATCAACTAGAAATGCTAATGTGATAAAATGCAGCCTGCAAGTTGTGTCCTTCTTTGCGAGTAGTTGAAGGAAGTTTGCCTGGAAATTCTGGGCTAAGTAGAACAATCCCCTGCAGCGTGTGCAGAAGACATTATGCAGCAGTGCCTACTGAGCTTCTGGCGCAGGATGGTTGCTCTAGGGATGCAACACACTGCAGCTTGGCCCAGGCCTTTCACCCTGGTGCGTGCTGCCGTAGCAATAAAGCAATGTGGCAAGGCAGAGGCTGGGTTTTGTAACTCTTGATTCTTTGCTCTTGCGTTCAAGTAGGTTGTTTCATCTTCCATTATGGCTCAAGAACAATTCATTTAAAGAAGCTGTCATGTGTAATGCAGTAAAGAAGGACATGTAAACAACAGTTATCTAATAGCAGCCAAGCTGCTGAGTTGGCATATTGGGAAGGCTGGCAACATTGCAAGTACCAAAAAGGAGAAAGGATAATGCTTCAAAGTACTAGCCAGTGTCATTAAATGATTCAAACAGATGCAATTTCCTGCAGGCACAGGCAATGGAAAGAAAAAGGAAACCCACAACCCACCTGACGAGAGCTGTCAGGCGTACAGATCTGATGGGAATTTGAAGGGGAATGGTGTCATCTTCTTCGAGGTTTYTACTATCTTTTAATGTATGAATTCACCTCCAGATAGCAGTTAGAAATAGAGCAGTGCCACAGAGTGAGGCWTCTGTATTCTTAGCCATTGTTTCCCACAGTTTGGAAAGCTGCCTGAGAAGCAGAGATTAATGTTTATATTTTGCAGTGGCACAAAACAGAAAGCAGTCTGCCAAAGGATGTGTGGCTTGTCAAAATGTTCGGAAAGAAGTAAAGGAAAATTACGCAGGTTCTCATAAGAACATCTGTTTTCTCTTTGTCTTGCTCCCTTAACTAATCAGTGATTGCCCTCAAGACTCCATATTTCAGTGACATTTCTGTGGCTAACCAAATATCTCCTTAGGGCCTGTGTTTGGGGAAAGCATAAACACTGGATCCTAAAGTCACTTTGTATACCTCATAGAGAATGTTTTCTTGCCAGTGTTTGAAATACTAGACTGAGAGACGGCGGGCGGAATGAGTCATTTCAGAGTGGCATGAAGTTTGTCAACCYAGAAGCTGCTAGTGGTGGCAGTTGCCGCTATGACTATCGCTTTTGGGGAATGTGACAATAAAAGATTTTACATTTGGATATARATGTATAATCCAGATGATGTTACTATTTTACTTTGTGGTTACAGAGAGTAGCATTGTGTTTCTTTGTTTTCCAGTTGTGCAGTAGGAACATTTGTACTTTACCCATTTGTTGTGAACCTTTATTTCACCCTTCATATGAAGAACTTCTAGAGTCTCTTGAAATAACTGAAGAAATGCCAAGTATTAGAAATATTATGTGAACTACTTTAGCAAATCATTGCACTGACAGTTTGGTCATTARCTCTATCTATACCTAATGCTTTGGAGAACAATTTAACATTCTTGTTAAATGGGAGTAGAAAATGATGTGAAATCTGTACACTTCTCTTGCTCTACATATGACAGGAAATTGTATAGTTGGTCTATGAATTGTACTGTTTTTTTGTCTTTATATTGCAATCCCAATGCAACCCCATTTTAGACACTCCTTCCTCACTTTCATTGGGTTTACCTGAAATCAGCACTGTCATAAGTATAGTTCCTGCTTCTCATCTGAAATGTGCATCAGTTCCTTTGCTTGCTCCTTTCTGATCATGAAGTAAAAGGGGAGATATTTTCAGTTCTGCCATTTGGACACAGGGTTTGCTGCCCTGATCAAAAAGACTAGCAGTTTTTGATATACAAGCTGGGGTGATGCATCAATGTAAACTAGCAACAGTCTGTGCTGCCGTGTGAAGAGGTAGTCTCCCCATGATCTGTCTTCCTTAACATGGCAGTAACATTTGCATGGCAAATGAACAAAACCAGAGCACCCATCCAGCTAAAATCCTTTCACTCTCCACCCTTCCTTCWCTTCTGTCTCCTTTTATTCTCTTTCTTTATTTAGCCTTGCCTCTTACTGGTTTCCTATTTTTTCTGGCAGATCAGCTCTGTAATCTAGGCACAACGTTACCAGCTGCCTGCATGGACACTGATGTCAAGACAAAGATGTAATGGAAAGAAAGGCTTAGAGACTGTGGAAGAGGACAGGATCATGCCACTTGGCACTGGAATGGTTAAATTAATTATACTAATAAGGTGAAGGTAATTAGAGTAATTAGGTTATATTAGTGTGACTGGGTACCTACAGAGTGGTTACAGGAGTAATGTTTGTCTCTCCCTGAGTTCTATAAAAGCAGTAAAATTTACAGGAAATCTTATTAGGAGGACTGAAATTCCAAGGTTCTTACTTTTGAAGCTTGGGAAAGACAGGAGTTGCCAGGATGCTGTGGAATATGCACGTTTTAATTTAGCTATGGCTTGTATCAACTTGGCAAAGGTAAGCAGGGTCCTGAGATTCACCTGGGCTGATTGTGGTGGTGCAGTGGTAAGTAGTYGTTTTAAAAAGTGATGATTCAATGCATCCTATCTGCATTGTCAGGACTTTTCAGATTCACAGCTTGAAAGATAAAGCTGCTTCTTTCAAGGACAAAAAGAAATGACAAAAGCACATGTGTTGCCCAGGAGGACACTAAATAGCTCCTGAAGGAATAGGTTGGATTCTAATCTTTGTTTTGAATGATGACACTGAGAAGCTTTACCTCCTCATTCCCTTTTATTGCCTCAGGGTTATTTATTAACTTTTTGGTGCACTGTGGCTAGGTGTGCCCATATTGGCAAGGCAATAATCAAGGACTGAGGAGAAATGAGGGGACCATATCAATAGTCATTAAAGAAAATTGTGAATAAGTACAGCTCTGCTTGCCATTGAAATGCTGAAACATTTCTTCGTTAAGCTTGAGCACCCAGAGGTACAGTGAAACTGATGGAGCAGTTAAGAGCTAAGGATGTTTACATGCTGCAGTGATACATATGTACTACTGGAATGACTGGAACAATTTCCAGAGTGGGAGAACCCTACAGAAGAAGGATTCATTTGAGAAGGGTAATATTTGGGCTGGCAATCTTTCCTGATGGGTTCTGCTGTGTTGTAACAGGCTCTCAATGGCAAAAGTTTCAGTGCTCTGGAGGGATCAGTTGAAAATGTACAAGAACAGCCTAGCAAGAGCAGGGCGTTAGTCTGCACCAGCAAATGATGCTTTTTTTCACTTAAATTTCAAGCTGCCCACAATTTTTGAGTTTTGAACAATCCCTAGTTAAGTAGCAGCTTCTGAAGCAATTATGATAGCTTCCCCCAATCATAATAAAGGCTCACAGAAATTAAGACCTCAGTTGCATTTTTTTTTTTTTTCTGCTTTCTAGTACACAGTAACCTACATTTCTGCCTCAGCCATAGTATTTACTATGGGAAGTATAGTCCAACATTTGAGAAAATAATACCCGAATATTTAAGTGGATATTTTACAATTAGATAACATTTATGTTTAACCTACCTTCCTCTTGCTCCCCAATCATAATGTTTTCTGCATGTAATTTGAAACAAATATTTGAAATTCTACCTGATGCTTAAACAACTAATTGACCWGGCACTTTTGACTTCCTGTGTGCTTTGATGAGCTGTGTTTTTTAATAATTTACCAAAAGAATAGTAATAAAACATAAAATATTAATCTGGATTTCTATACAAGTTGGAGGGCTTTGTCTGTCTGAGAAATTAACACACTTGTAACTTAAACAATGTAACTTGCATGGCTAAATATAGTTTGAGTCTATCATCTTCCATCTCAAAGAAGCTCTTTGTTGGTGTAGTTAGACCAACATCCCAGCATTAATGTTGTTTCTGCTCCTATTCTGAGTCTATATAACGTAATATTCTGTCTTCAATGGTGGTTACAAATAAGTGCTTATCTTCCACTTAGGCCAAAAGACAAACTCTATGAGTATGAAGGCAGAAGACGACTGGGCAATGCAAAGGGCCTACAGTGATAGCTTTCAGAAATTGTTTCCTATATTTATAGAAGCAGGTTTGATAGAGGAATCTTAGCTCCTCTATATTTTCATCTGTTTTTTTAATTTGGAAAAAACATGGTTTAGTTTTCATCAGAAATAAACTACCATTGAAAACTTGTACAAATTATACTTTAATGGAATGCTTTAATTCTCAAATGCATTAATAGTTTGCATTTTATAGGGTGGATAGTTGTTAACTTCCATGGATTGAAATAACACTTTTTGGAGAAATTTATGACTATATCTGTTTGAAAAGTGTATTGCAAATACTATATCAAAAGGGCTTTGTCTAAAACTATTTAAGATAAGTATTTTTCATAAATTTGTTATGTGCATTCCCAGGAAAAACTGACAAACACTTCTGTGTGGGTTTTTTTTGTTTGTTTGTTTGTTTGTGATAATGCTATCAAAGGAAGTCTGATTACCCTTTTGAGAAGTGTGCTTGTGTTGGTTACTTGCTTAAGCAAAAGCTCAGTTATCTCGCAGGTTAAGGGATATCATAACATCTAAAAATACCCCTCTGTTTAGGAGGCCAAAACAACAACCATTAATAAGCACCTACTAGGTTTCTTAAAATTGAACAAGAATATTTTTAATATTCTTTGATTTAATTGATTTTTTTCTTATGCACTTCATGTATATTCACTTCTGATTTTTTTTTTTTTTTGGTAGTCAAATACTATTTAATTTCCTACTTGCTGTTTCTCATCCATTTAGTCTCTTTGACAAACCCCATAGGAACAGAGCCTCAGTAACAATACTATTCTGTTTGTGAATTTGAGAGCTTAAGAACAGTGTTAACATTCTCTCCTTATGTGTGTAGCCTGAAACTCATCTTCTCTGTGAGTATATGTATGGGTTCATCAGGAAAAATGGTGAGATAGGAAAGTTTTTGAAGTTCCAGTATTGTTCAGGTGAAACCCTCTTCTAGATTGCCCGAAATTAATCGAAACTATTAGCATTGCAGAGCTCGGTTGCCCTGAGGAGATGAACAGCTGGCTCTGGCTGAAGTTAGATAAGACAGTAATAGAGCTATAGGAAAGAATGCTTAGATTAAACCATTCTTCCTCAAAACAATCACTCCCATTGAATGCAAGCCTTAGGGTCCTCTTAGTCTGTACTGTACAATCAATGTCTATGGAGGTGAAAAATGTTAACTATCATTTGTGGCTGGCAAGCAGGTTGTAGTGGATCCTATAAAAGCAAAACTGACCACAATGACAAATCTAATTCTAAGATATAGGCTGGAATTATTCTATTATACAGGAATAACTTGTCATAGACTGAGGAGCAAAGACTGCAAACAGTATGAGTCTTTGAATACGTAAAAATTTGAAAGGGGTGAGACTGATTAACAGAACTGTATATTCATTAAAATTAGGACAAGGAGGAATTGTGATGGGGAACCAGRCTAGAAGGAAATTAGTAACAAAGCTGCTAAAGGTTCAGTTTTGGGAACCAATTTGGGACCAATCCTATTTATAGTTTTCATCATAATGTTGATACAGAAACTGGAGAAAGCTGATCAAACTTACTAGTGACCTGAAGAGCAGTGATACTATCAGATGACAAATTAGGATATGGTATAGAAAGACCCAAATGACATTGAGGATCTGAATCTGTGGAACAGGTTGATATTCAATATTTCCTAGTATAAGATCATGTATAGAATTAATAACCTGAAAATTTGTAACCTGTTCAGAGCTGATGAGTTGGAAATGACAAAGGAAGCGAAAGACACAGGATGTCTGTGAGCTGTTAATTTGATAGAACCATTTTAAAAAAATAGATCCAGTCTGAGGACTTTCATCAAGCTAGATAGGGAATGTTAATACTGTGATATAGGACTGAAATTCTAAGTGAGAGTGTTTGGGAGACAAGAAATAAAACAGTATAGATAATGAGAAGAGCTGAGAGTGTATGACATCAGAGAGAATCAAGAGAGTGTGTCGGCTGTAGTCTAGGTAAACAAAGGGTGAGAGGGCGTAGGTTGAAGAAATATATAATGGGACCTGGGAAAGGCTGAAGTGACAGATCTTTCAGCTAAAGAGCAAAGAGCATGAAATGGCCAAGAAAAACAACTTCCTCTGAGTTTCCAGATTTCTGATGATCAGAACAGAGAGGCTGCCCCAGATCATCAAAGAACGGGCATATGATATAAGAAATATAAATTGTTTTTGGATGGACTGTGATTGCTTTATGAGAAGGCTGTAAGAAGCTCATGCAATAAGAAGGATCATTAGTAGCCTTCTTATCTCTCCTCTGACATGAAAAGGTCAAACTTTTGCTTCTCCAGCAACATCCAAACCCATGAAACTTGGTTTCCCTGAGCTTTTTGTCTTAACAAGCTCCCCCGCAGACACTTTGCCTGTAATAGCTGAAGCTAAGCCGCTTGCTGCCTATCCATTAGTCGGGATATACTGACATTTCTCTCTCTAGCTGACTAGTTTCACAAAACTAGCAAGATCTTTGAGATCAGTAGTCCCAAATGAATTTGGCTGAAATTGGCTAACAATTATTTTTGTCATGGATGCATATCAGTATGAATACGTCAGCTCACTAGCTTTGAAAGACAGGCCCCAATCCAAAGCAGTTATGGGAATAGACTTCTTATGTTAGATGTAATTCAGTTGGAAGGTTAGAGCATCATCAGACCTGATTTGCTTTCCAGTAGAATAAGCACCTCACTGCTCTGACAGACTCTCTGGTAATGGGGAATCATGTAAGCAGCCTGCTGCTCTCCACTGGAGTCCTTGTTCTGTCAAGCTGGTTTGCTCTTCGTATGCACAGGAAGAAGAAAACAGTTCCATAACAAAGCTGAGTAACCTACTTTCTTGGTAAAGCGGGAGCACAGCTGGACTTGAACCACTGGTGGTTCTCTGGTTCACGTTTTATCTTTGGTTACAGTGCTAAGGAATACAGAATCCAAGAAATGGAAGACAGAAGGAGAAGGAATGACTGTCCTACTGTATTTGATGTGGGTACTTAGAGGCAGAGACTTGTATGAAAAGAGCTGCACAGAAGCAGGCTGCATTTTCAGTCTAAGTGGAAAAAAAACTCTCTTAAAAAAAAAAGACTTTTAGTTTTTTTTCCCTTAGTCTCCTTTAACTTACAAATGATCCTCTGGAATTTATGCTCACATGTTTCTAGCTGAAATCTCAGAAATAGGGTAGTTATCTTTTTTTAAGTGTGCTTTTTAAGTGAGGCCTCTATATTTTTCAAGGCTTCTGGACTTCACACCAAGAGGAGCAGATGGAGAAAACATTAGTTGCAAAGTACTGACTTGCAGCATAGATAGTGAAGTGTTGAACCATGAACAGATCTGCATTAGTGTCTGTTTGGTTTGCTGCCCAACGCTTTTTCCTGCTTCCTCATCCCTTGTAGCAAAAGCCCTCAACAGTAGTTCTATAAATGTGATTCTTATGTAGAAAAGAGTAAGGAGAGAGTGATGGAGAGAATCTGAAAGGACTTAGATTTGTCCTTTTGGCGTTATTGTAGAAACGTACAGGTAGTAGATGCGTGTCAGGTTATAACTGAAGGGATGCAGGTGGGAAGAGAAAAAGAAAAAAAAAAACCCAACAACAGGTTAGGACAGGACTAGGTAGTATAGTCCTGTCTCGCATACAGTCCCATTCTGGAGATTGTGAATTACCTCTTGTATCCCTATGGTTTGGGGTTACAACTCATCACCTATTGCCTGTCATATAATCACACTTTATGCCATGCATATAGCAAATGGGAGAGCTGTTTGTGTAACAGCTGATATACTTAGTGCCATTGAATTAAATCACAAGAAGTATTTCTGCTGAATCAGCGAAGTCTCTATGGTTAGAGAGGAATCTGCATGTTATAGACTGCTTCTCCTATAGACTGCAATTTCAAAACCTTAAAACCTGTTACTGCTACCAATAAAGTAGTGGTTAAAACTGTTGGGATTCATTGCTCTAGTTACCAACAAATTTGCATACAAACAATTATAAACAGATATTGGGCCTATTGCACACATCTGTGCTGCTCTCAACCTTGTATCAAGTTCATAGAGCTATTCTAGCTASTTCTAAATTGGTTTACTTTGCTATTAGTCCAGTGCAACATAAAGCCCAGCCTGAGCCTGTTTTTCAGCTCCTTAGCTGGGTTTGTTCCTATTCGACCTCCGCTGTGTAAAGCCAATATTGCTAGCTCTATCTAGCATAGATAACTTTAACCTTGACATATTTCTCGGCTATACRGTAGTCAGTGGGATGTCTGTATACTCAGTGTGGCAAGAAAACTTCCCTGCTGTCACTTATCATGTTCACATCTCTCCATGAGAACTAAACATGCTACAAACAACAGACAACCAGAGCTCTATTTCCACTCATTAGGTGCACTGAGCCCCGCYGTGCCCACATCCTGCCCAGGACCTTGGGTGTTACTGCTGCATTTCTCTTGTTTCCTGTCACATTTTCTCCACACCGCTTCCTCCTTGCCTGTGCCTAGTGCGGTGTGAAGCTGTAACCTCTGCTGCTCTGTGTCAGGGCTGCAAGGCGCTAGGGGCAGTCTGGGGCATGATAAGATACTGTGCTCAAGCTAAGCCCTTCTTAGGGTAAGAAGCTATTGTCTGATCTCTGTTTGCTTGATCCCGACAGGATCTAGGTAAGAAATCTTTCCGCTTGGAAATGCTCCTTCTCAAAAGAGAAATATTTAAATGAAGGGCCAGGTTTTTAGTCACTGACAAGATCCCTCTAAACTAGAGTAGGGRCATGCAAGTGTGCTCCAGTCAACTCTGGTTCCAATGCCATGGTTGCATGGATAAGCACAATAGATCTTGTACTTGATCCCTGCCTCTGGCTTCAGGAATGTACTGAAGATAGGACCTGGGTGGGGAAGCTGGAACAAAACGCAATTTAGCATTTGCAGGCTAGAAAAATGGTTTGGAAAGATTTTATAGCAGTGCCCTGAAGTTTTTTGAATTGGAGCTAACTTCTGCTCCTTCCAGAGTCAAAAGCTAGAAAGCTGATTATCTGCTTTGATTCTTCTGTGTAGTGTAAGCTCAGTGGACTCATGTGTTCAGCTAGAGTCTTTAATATCAGAACAGATCCTATTTTATGTAGAACAGCACTTGCAGAGACAATAGTTCGGCTGAAGTGACAAAACTTTTCAGTGGTTGTACTAGGCTGTAAATCAGTTAGAGCCATGACTGTTCCTAAATGGTGTTTTTCAAATATGGGATAGTGGTGGCCCAATGGCTGGAAGTGATTATTTAAAAAAAAAAAAAAATCTAATATGTGATAGCTCAATGTTTCATATGCTTTTAAAACTTATCAAATCTAAAGTTAGCTGGAATATGCTGCCAATAAAAAAAGACTATGAACCTCTAGGGATTTAACTAAGCTGTATTAAAAGTGAAAATCACTCAAAGTTGATAATGATGAAGCAGATGGAATAAAGGTTTCCTTGTAAGTGATTATTCTCAAAACGTTGTGCTAGCATTATATACAAAATTACAATTAAGAGAATACAACTGTCATATACTGTGTATTGGTTAAATTGCTGCCAGGCACCTGCAACAGATTTTGGATTGTTATTACAGTAGATGTTGGAGACCATTCTGCCATGATAGGCAGTTTAACTGAAACTGGGAATAAGGAAATCTTGGTGCCACTTTGCAGGTGGGGATCATTTAAACATGTGAAAGTGGATGCAGGTATAATAGTTTTCTACATGATGGTATCAGCCATTTGTAGGCCCAAGAAATGTCAAAGAAGCAATCATCCAAGACTATTTTTCTGCCTCTTTTTCATAGATTTGCCGATAGCATATGTACTAAAAATTTACACTGTAAGAAATAATGCTTTCGGGGGGGGGAAAAAAAAAAGGCAAATGACACGATCTACTATGTCTATGAAATGTGGCTTGAAAAGACTACAGTTCCCAGTATGCAGCATCTCTKATATGGTCAAAAGGAGGATCCTTAAGAGTATAGAAGAGTAGCTCCTATGATCCTGAGTCTGTTGGYTGCCTTTCCTCATCAGAAGGGTGTGTTATTCTGGGCCTCCAGCTGCCTGTGGTCATGACTGAATAAAAAGGTTCTATTGTGAAAGCATTGCTTAATATTTAATGGTCTCCTAAGTGCACTGGCAACACAGCCTTTATCACCCCTTATCCATCACTTGTTTCCATAGTGACTATTAAGGCAGTTTGGCAAATCTTTTGGCTGAAGCTCAAACCTGCACATACGAAACCAGTTTAATTCATTGCTTTGCATATTTTTTCTTTACATTATTATTAATTATTACTTTTAATACCATTAGTATTTAATTCCAAAAATGTAAATGCAGGGTTCATGAAGAATGAAAGTAAAATGCATGCAATAGAGCAAGTTTGATGCTACTCACTGTGTCTCTATAGCATCTAAAAATCCAGAGCAATAAACTGTACTATAGCAAAACATTAAAAAAACATGTTGGTGAGGTTGAGAGTAATGACAATAAGAATTTACAAAAAATACAGCATCAGTCAAATCCTGTTGCAGCTAAATACCAGATGGAAAATAAAAAAAMCATGTTCAGCTAATTCAAGTGAATCCTTTTACTTACACATCATATTGCCTATTGCAGACCTTTTCCAGAACTTTTGGACTGTGGAACATTTGGAGCATCTTCTCTGCTGCTTGGCATTATTGATGTATTCAGCTAGTGCTTTAAAAATACTTTTAAGATAGAATTGCTGAGATTTGTCTCGCTTTAAAATTATTGTTACTAGTATATGTATACATCGACATAGACTTATATGACATAGATCTATA
Source organism: Nothoprocta perdicaria (assembly GCF_003342845.1). Classification (NCBI taxonomy): domain Eukaryota; kingdom Metazoa; phylum Chordata; class Aves; order Tinamiformes; family Tinamidae; genus Nothoprocta; species Nothoprocta perdicaria. Next base: position 936,113 of record NW_020454716.1, read on the forward strand.
TGACACTAGTGACTGACGAATTTCAAAATGCAGGTACCTTTGCATTTTTGCCTTCTGACATAGTAGCAGCATATACCAAACTTTAAGGAGAGATGCAATTTTTCAGAAGCATCAATGAAGTATTCAGGGATCAGCAACAGCCATCTCAAGAGCAAGTTTGCAAGTTGATTAGCGGTTTATTATATGAAACCTAAATACCCTCTCTACCAAGAGCTTGATATGTTGGTAAAACAGACTTCCCTTCTGTCTTGTCCTATCTCTCAGCTGTTTAGATAGCTTAATAATCTAGTCCTATATCTCAACAGGGCTCATACTAGTGTTGTAAAGCTAGATCTGCAAGAGAAAAAAAAAATATGGATAAAGTTTTAATCAAACAGATTTTAAGAGTTTCTTTTTGCAGAGAATTTTCAATAAGAGAAGAAAAAGGGAGGTGGCCATGCCTCACAGTAGATGTAGGCTGACTGAGAGCCCAGCACCCACAGGACAAGGTATACATGAAGCATGTGCTAGCTCAGAGTCATGCTTTGACATTACACTGAACCAAAACAAAATATTTTGCTTGAGCTCTAYGATTTGAAACTTCTTTTTTTCACTTTGGAAACACTGAAGCATTTAATGGTTCATTTTAAGAGAGAAAATTTTCTTAGTCTATCAATTTGAAGAGTCAGGGTTTTCCACAAGAAAATCAACAAAAGCACTGGTTTTGTAGAAGAATATCCRAGGAGAAAATGATTTTATGTCCAGCCTTTAATTCACTTGGAGACTGTTACATTCTCTTGTGCTCAAGTGAGAAAGAAATGAATTCCTTTAATCAATAAATGCTCCTGCAACCTAGACAGAAGAGCTATGAAAAAATCTCCAGAACTACCTACCAGTACTTAGAATAAATTTAGGAAAATTTGCTGAGGTGGTGGGGTGTGTGTGTGTGTGTGTGTGTGTGTATGGGGAGGGGGAGGGGGAGGCGTGAGGAGCTAGCTGACTTTGAGAGCGCTATTTTTTTTCTGTTTGAGGATATTTTATTCTGACAATGAAATCTTTGTGCATTTATGCATTCTGCTGTTTGTCAGGAAAAGTGCTTTATCACACATTTACCACTAGTCAAGACTCAGACCCTGCTCTCCTTTAACTGGCTGATACTATCACCTTTCAGGCTGTGATTGACAAACTTGCAATTCTGTGTCAGTATCAGTATTGTGGCTCTTTTAAAGTATTAAAAGCTCTTTCTTGTTTTGTCAAAGAAAGTATCGACCTTTTGATCTATTTTGCAGCATTCTGAACCCTGGTTTATTTGTTTCATGTAAATGAAATTCAATCTTTATGCAACAGCAGATACTTCTTACGTCTTACAATTATTCTTCAGAAGCTGGGCATGGAAACCTGATCTTGCTAGTATGGCTGGAGCCCTACTGCCAAGGTCACTCTGTCTTTTCTGAACAGAAAGATATTGCAGGAGAAAGAATATAAACTGTTTTCTGTTTTATTTTTGGGCTATTTATTGGCTAGAAGTGATTTTTTTGCCTCATCTTTAATATTACCTCTATAGTAGTCCTATAAAAGAGCTCTTGCCGAGCAATTCTCTTGAAGCAGTCCTATAATAAGGGCTTTTATGTTCATCTTTGCACTGGAGAATAGTTGGGGGTAGGGAGAAGCTGTACTGGATTCACTATGTTAGAGATTATTCTGGATCTTTTTAATCTGTGTATCAATTCAGTTGGGTATATCAGGAATGGCCTTGCTTCTCTGAAATTGTAGTATTTTGAAGAATTGTTGCTATAAAGAAACAAAGGACAAAAATAGTGCACTTAACACTTTTTCTCTGAAAAATCTTCTGCTTGTAAATCAAAAGATAGAATATATCTACTCTCTACAAACAGTTACAAATATATAAATGATGTACAAACTTTTTTCTAGTGGTCTGTCCCTCATAAAAGATTAGGTCATGGTGAAGAGTATTTGGGTGAAGTTAAACTTATCAAGGGAGGTGATGATGGACCAAAAAAGCTTAGCTAGAGGAAAGCACTTTGAAGAGTAGCTGCTGTAGTGGCAGCTGTAGCATARCCTCCTTGAAGATATGTAGCGCTCAAGTGTTCCTCTTAACCCTTAGTTCAGGAGGATTCATTCTTTCCTTGCTGATGCTGGACTCTCACAGAACATAGCTCACAGCTACACCTTTCTTTCACACTTGTTTGGGTCAAAGGTGTTGTCTTGTTCAGGTGCACAGAAAGCTGTTCTCTCTCTCAACTGAGARTAATGCAGAAAACTTCCAGGGATGTTGGGGCTTATGGGGACTTYAGGCCTTTAAGGGCAACCATGGACTTCGGGATAGTTGGTAGATTGCGATATAAGGGACATAACTTCTTTTCATGGCAGAAAAATGATGTTATGTAGGAAGATAAAAGGCTTTGTATATGGGAAAGGGACTTTCTGTGGGATCAGCCTGGGATTACTGATTTAATATTTCCAAAAGGTAGGATCATCACAGACTTCTTTTCCCATTCCAGATTAGTCCATTGTATTAGCTTGCCTCTTCTTAATAACATGCTGTGATTCACCTATGTATTACAACCAGATAAAATACACATTTAAAGTTTCTTTGCCTGCTGGTTTACAGAGATGGCATACGTGCAGCAGCAAAAGTTTTAGAGTGAGAACCCTATAGAACAGAATCACCTGTAGATGCTCCTATAGYTTTCATGAAGGATGGTGGTCTGTATTTCAGAAGTAGAGGATGATAGGAGGGAGAAGCAAGGATGATAATGGATTCCTTGCTTAATCATTAGAAGAGAAGAACTGGACAGGAAATATAGGGATACAACCCTGCACTAGTCACCTTAAGACTCAGTGTATCTTTAAAGTGCAGTTTGTGCTGTTATGTCATGTAAAATGAAATGCAAGGCAAGGACACCTGTTCTTTGAAGCAATTGTACATACTAATTTTACTTTCTTGGCTTTTTTGGGTGGGAGACATGGCTCTTTTGACTTCAGAGCATGCATCGTTGCTTGAAGCAAAGTTCTGTGCTTAGCTAAGAAGTGCACTACACTAGTATGATAGTTATCTCATAAATCTTCTTGATTCTTTTTTTTTATTTCTAACAGGCTATGTAGAAGGTAACTTGCAGTTTATGCACTCATAAATCCTTCTGCTTGTAATAAAACTATTGAAATGAGGCATTAGCAAGATAGGGTTCAGATAATCTCAGAAGAATTTGTAAGCTTTTTTGAACTTCCTTGGCTGTCAGACCCATGCAGACAGGTGATTTGATGTATATGTGTGTGAGAAGGGGAAAGAGAGAGCTCCTTTTGCTCATGACAAGATGTAGTATTTCTAGCAATAGCGTGGCATTTAGCCTGCACGGGCCAGGCCTGCAGAGCAGAGGTACCTCCGGTACCTCCCCAATTTTAATTCCTGTTTGCTTTTTGGAAGCAAAACTCATATGTAGAAAGGCTGAGCTTGGTATAAGGGGCTTGTAGTCATCTCTGCTTTCTTCAGACAAGGTTATGACTTTGTTCTCTCTACTCAAAGAAGGCAAGATCACACTGTGTAAGGGTACATGCCAAAAATGAGTATAACTTCAGCAAAGACTACTGAAAGTTACGGTCAGATAGTTGCTCTCTTGATGAGAAGAGAGGATTTGGAAACCTCACTTGCCCCACATCAGTCTTCTGGCCAGGCTGTGTGTTTACATCCTTATTCTCACTTAACATCTGCTTTTCATACATTGCTGTGATACTTCTACTAACTTGACTTGTACTAGCTTGTGTGAAAGTATGTATGAAGCTGCAGTTTTTGAGTGCAAATCTTGGTATATGCAAGAATCTTGCACAAGTATAAAGTTTGACCAGTGAGACAGACCAGTTTTCATCTGCACCAATAAGCTAATTTCTCTTTGCATTGTTTTTCATATTAGCTGTTTAGCAGTGCTCTGTAAGTTTAAACTCTTGAGTGGAAAGAAGAAAGAGAAGTCAAAAAAAGAATATTTGAGGCAAAAAAATGAAAAAGGTTCTCAAAATAAATACAGAACCTATTTTGCAACTCACAATAAAGTTCAGATTAAATTGCTGTGCTATTAAGGTATTAAGTCTTTTTTTTTTTTTTTTTTTTTTTTTTTTTACATGATTAACTGAGTGAGTGTGATGAATGGTATGAACAAAACCCTACCTTGATATGGACACTTAACCATTCATATTAGCTATCTAAGTCCTTTAATGCTGACTATTTTCTAGTACGGAGGAGATGGAAATGCTTTGGGGAAAAAAAGACAGTAAGGAAAGTTAGAGGATGATAAAATTCAATTATTTTTCCCAGCTTTGCTTTTTATTTCACAAGATTATCATATCTGTATCAAAGCTTCTCCATGAGTTTAGTATTTCTGCTGTGTTTTTATTCTTTGCAAGGTATATTACCACTTTTAATGATTTTTGAGTGTGACACTATTATCACAAAATATGTGAAATCTTTCATTACAAGATACTTTGTTAATTTTTTCTCCCAGTGAGATYATATATATATATATATRTGTGTGTGTGTGTGTGTATATTAATGGGAGCTGTTGCCTGTGTCCATATTTTTAAGATTTCTTTTTTTTCCTGTAAAGAGCAACAACCAGCTACTAGAGTAGCTTTCTTATACCTATCTTCCTATCTTAAATCTTCTGAATTGACCAAATTCCAACACAAATGTCTATAAGTCCTTTCAAGCTAGGTCTCTGGCGACTTTTTTATTGTTTTCAAAATGTATTTTTCAAAACATTTTTACCATCTACTATTCCCTTATTGTATATATGAAGGTGGACCAGACTATTTTGCATTTCATACAGACATCTGGGGCAATATTATATATTTTGTGAGATAACGGTGGAGAAATACACATTCAGTAAACTAGATAGCACTGGATCTTCCTGTGATGGTTAGTTTGGAGCCCATATTTATCATCCACATGATCTCTTCTCTGTCTTTTTCTTTTACTTCATATTTACAGTMTAGACTAAATAATTTAATAGCTTTTATGCAGTTTGTCTTTTAAAAACAGCTATGAATCATATATCGTATACATAATCTTGATCATGGAAACTTCACTTTTTGCATTATACTTTCTAATAAAGCTGGCCTAGTTTTTCTTGTCTGGAAATATTATTAATAAACATAAGCAACAGTGTACATTTCTATTGAATGCTCTGTCCCACCTCACCCTACTCCACTTGAACCTAACCCACTCCTTCAGTCAAAGTATTTTAGTTTCACTCTGAGACACTTCTGYTTTCTTAATCTGATATCTTGTTTCCTATATTCCTATATCATAAATGCAATTTTAATTAACAAATGATATTCGATGGGTGCCAGAATTCTGGAGGATAATGAGAATTGTCTTGTGAATTTTTTTTAAGATTCATTTTTATCTACTACAGATTGCCTCTTTATGCCTCATCCCACAGAGTCTGCCACACGTGACCCTAGCATATTGTTTGAAATCTGTTATTTCCATTCTACTACTCCTCTGTTTTACATATTCTAGGTTACTATGTTTGATTCTTAGTCATAGGAATCTTTCTGATTTTTGGGGCCAGCACTGTTAGTTTGATTATGTTTACCAAGGTGGGGCAAGAAATTTCTGAGTTTTTGAATGTTATCAGATAGAAGTGACCTTGAGTCTGTGCATTTGTTTTTTAGCTAATGGATTAATATTTCATTTAAGTTATTCTTCACTATAAACACTGAATCTCTGATTAAATATTTCATTTTAATTCTCACTGTGTTCAGCAAGCATATGTTCTCTTAAACGCTTTATGGACCCAAAATTAGAGTCTGTGACTTGAGAGTAAACTGCATGGTGTGGGCTTTTAAGTCAACCCTTGCAACTTTAAAAAAAAACACAACAAACAAAAAAAACCCCTTCCTTTGTCACAGTATTTCCTAAGTTTCTTCGGTGTCTTTGGATGTTATTAATAATGATCTTGTAATTAAATCAAACATCAAAGATGAGGGAGTCTTGTTCTCCCATATTATCATTTTCATTCAGTTTTCCATTATTTTACTCCAGGGTTGGCTAGAGAATTTTTATTGATAATCTTTAGCCTCACTTAAACATGCCTTTCAAAATCAATTCTTCAARATATGTAGAAGGTGTGTTGCTTCACATGGAGAATCCTCTTTTATATTACCTAAAATCCTCTCTCTTTTAGAAAATGTGCTGTAGGTTGTTGCACTAGCGTAAGTAGAATTGTTTTCTAATGTGGATAACAGCATTTAGTCAGAATCTCTCATTTACATTAAAGAGGGAGGTCTCTAGGACTCCCAATTTAATAAATCCCTTTTGGTTTAAGTATTGAATCTGCACCCTTGTGATAAGGGATGATTAGTAAACCTCTATCTTTAAAGAAGACTGAAATATTCTTATAACCAGAAGGCTGGTTTTATCTTAAACAGTTTACAGCGCTTACCAGCATATCCATTTGTTTGTGTCTCCCCTTTGTAGTGATTCAATTGTCTTGCTGAGGTTAGCTAGTACTTCTTTCATTACATTAAAATCTAGACACTTTGGTATTTGTTTCATACCAGTTCCTCTGGCATAACAAACTACAATTGTCGTCTTGTTTGCCAGTTTATATCTGCTAAAATATTCTAGTAGTTAATAGCCTTGCTTTCTGAATATTCCATATTTGTGTTTGACGTATCATGTGGTTGTTTAGAGGCATTTGTTTGAAGTCACTCAGACTCACTATATCCTTGGCTGATTCCCTGTTTCTAGAGGTGTAGTGTTCCCCATCTCCCCCAGCCAAACAGGTTAGCTGTCTGGGTTTGTCCTGCTATCAGTGTTATTGATACTGTTTTCACATTCTTAATCTCTTGGAACAAGTGATTAGTCATGCAAGCCAGACAGAGTGAGGTTTGGGGATAGTGAGTAATAAGAAACGTAAACATCATGTTTCCATTCCTTGTTCAGATAGCAAGTCCCGTGCACCCAARCAATATGGGACAAGAAAAGCAATACAAATACTAACATATATCATATCAAAATTAAGCCTTACTGCATTACCTGAGAAGTTACTGAGCTCCCCTGTGAAGAGACAATGCAATTTTTTTGTCAGTTATTATATATGATATAACAGTGAAGCTTTGTTTAAGTAGGAATTGTGAGCACTGCCAGGGAAAAAAGCTTCCAAAAATGTCTTTACGAACAAGGAACACTCAACTTTACTGGTATCTAGTATTTTGGAATACATTTCTGGCAAAACACAACTGACAATCAGAAGTATGCAGAAAGCTGGCATGAAAATATTTAGCATTGATCAGTAATCAGTATAGTGGTAGTTAAGTACAGGTCTGTCTTCAAGTGAGAGTTACCTGGATATGAGGCAAAAATATTCATAATTTTCTTTGTATTGAGTTCTTTGAGCTCATTTAGAATGGTTGAAGAATTAGTTTTTTTTAACGTGATATGATTTCAAATGAAGAGCTGTTTTGTACTCAGTTGTAGACTTGTCAGACAGTTACAGCCCAATATGTTTGGGAAGCTTAAATATAAGATACATGAAACATTAGGTAAAGACTAAATCTGGGTAATCAGTTTGGGTAAATTGACATTTGACTTCATGGTGTTTGGGTCCAATTCTCACCAATGCCCTTGTAATTACACTGTTGAAAATTGTGTTGCAGTGACTCTATAATCACTGTAATATTTTTTTCCRGTTAAAATGCAAAGCAATGAGAAATAAATTCTGGCTCTCAATCGAGTTCTAAAAATGGGAATAGYGGTAGGAGACACCTTTTAAATAACTATAAACTACTTTTCTTTCATTTTTCATCACCTTCCTCATGTGTTGAAATGGTCATGCTGAGGTATAGCTATATTTAATCCCCATTTAAGTCAACTTCTGTCCACATATACTGTAGAGCAAGGCTGAGGCGGTAAAACCTCATTCAAGAGCATGAACTGCATCAATTCCTCCCTATTTCAGCGCTATAGCATGGAAGCAGGAAAAGTGTTGCAGTGCCTGGAATGGAGCAGGGCTAGGCAACCCAAGCAGGGCATTTTTCAGTAATTTCTAAGTAGTCTTTATCGACTGAGGTTCATAAGACAATGTCCTTTCCCAGTAGAAAATCAGGTAATGCAACCTCTATGCCCTTGTGAAAGTGAACCTTTTCAGGTGAATAAGGACACTGTWGACAAAAGGAAGTACAAGTCGCATTTCTTCCTCAGTAAAGTGAAATTCAAACAAGATGATTCTGGTGTTGTATTACAGTATTTAGCTTGGGGCATCCCAATCCAACCACAGCAGACTCAAAACATTAGGAACTATAGGCCCTCCTAAATAYTAGTTTTCATTTTCTTGCACCAGTAAATGTGATAAGGATGTTATGAAATTACAGCAGGTTAACTCTTGATCAAAATAAGCRAATAATAAATGTTTTTGGAACATAAATATTGCGAAGTTGCTACTTACAAAATATACAAAGAATATTTGACTGTCTTAAATTTGAGACTCTGTTCTTCTGTGAAATAGCATAGAAAACATTTACCTGRTGGATAAGAGGTTAACAGAAAGAAAATTTACTTTATAGGTGTGAGAGATGTTTGGATAGCTGGCGTAATGCTGTGTTCATATAGGGAACACAAATCTTGAATGATGTCATTAGTGATACCATAATAAAACTATACAAAGTGCCCTTATAAATGCTGTACACTCATTAATAGGGGTGTGTTAGCTGAACATAAAACCCTCGGATGTAAGACATGTAGTCTTGACTTTTTTCCACAAKTTTTTTTTCCAAGTTCATTCAGCTCTGCTATCTTCTCATAGTGAAAGTAACACTTTATCTACCCCACCATGAGTTGGTTTAAAATGCTATTTAGTGTATGACGTAGTTTTAAGGGCATTGAATGATGTTTGCTATTAGGCTGATACTGCTTTTTATTATCTTAATCTCTCTTCCCTTGAATTACTGTGTTTGTGTCTTGTAAAACTCTCCCACAASTGTTCAAGTTAAGAACAATTCCTGACCTCATGAAATTCTGCCATTGTTTCTGTAAAGGTCATTACATAAAGTGGAAGCTGCACTGATCTTTGTGTGGGCTTTTCTGCCTTCATAGAAATAATAAAAAAGCAGCTGCATACAGCCTTTGGAAAAGGCCRTGCGATTCCTTATTCTCTTTGGATGACTGTAGTATGGTTCTGCTTTGAAGCAAGGCTTGGTTTAAACCATAAACTAGTTTTACCAGCATAGCTACTCAAAATGTATAAAAAAATGAGATAGATGTATCTTACTTGAAGCAGTAATGTCRCTGAAAGCCTTCAGAGCAATACACTTATCTGTAAGGGACAAGATGTCATTTCTATTCAGCCACTGTTACAGCTGCTGAGGTTGGAACTGCGTTCCCTGCAAATATCCCAGGAGTGGAAACCAATAACTTTCCATTCTCCTGCTTCCTATGGCCCACTGGTTTGCCCAGCAGTCTGCAGGAATAGATGTCTCTAGCCTGCCCTGTGCGATGGCGATGAAATCTAGGAGTCTGACCATGGGCTTTTAGGCTTAGTCAACTCTGCAACAGAGTCTGGAGAGTWAGCTGGAGCACACAGGGCTTATAGGCTCCCTGACAAGGATTTGGGAAATGAGTTATGGGTATGGYTATGCTAACCTCTGTCAAGGCTGGCTGCTTCCAGAACTATTAATCTGGGAGCTCTGTAACCACTTGAAGACTGCCAGGAATCCAGATGTTGTTTGATGGGCATCTGTAGAGTGTAAATATATYTACAAGTGAAGCATTTGGAGATCGATGAGTAAGAATTTTTCATTGTTAATGTTCTGTATAGAAAATTCTGCTCAGCTGTCAGGCAAGTTGGTTAGATTCAGAAGAACCTGGAGGTTGTTTGCTTTCCTGATATACAGCATAATGAGGCATGAAGGGACAGAAAGATAGGCACAAGTATCCAGGAGTACATCTCCTGAATCTCAAGCAAGTGTATGATCTTTTCTGCCGTACCCTGCTGTTTAGATTGTTTATTGTTCTGTCTCCTTATGTGCACAGAGAGAAGGTATGAAGATTCCACCTATTTCTTGCTTTCAAGTGATACAAAATTTGGAAATTCCCTTCTGAAGAGAACATTAAGATCATTAGTCTGCTAAAATATTAGTCTTAAAACGTTAGTCTGTAAAATATTATTTATGTAATTATTATGTAATATGTAATTAGTCTGTAAAATATTGTTTAACTTATTAGGTAATATCATCATGCTTCTGTTTACCTTAAGTACAAGCCACAAGCAAGATGGTTACCAAAAGGTAGAGGAATTTGTGAAATGTCACAGAGAAGACTGGGAACAGGACCAAAGTTTGGGAGCCTCTCCTTCAGAGAACTGTATATGGGGAGTAGATGTTCCCCAGTTTCTTTGAACTTGGGGAAGCAGGAGTTCCTACTGATCATCTGTGCTTAAAAGACAAAACTGCTGTAGAACTCTCTACTGCCATGCCCAGCACCCACGTTCAGGATATGTTATTTCAATACAGCAGTCCTTTCATCCTCAGAAAGTGGAATAGGTTTTTCTTCTGGTTTTATCCAGAACCTGACTTGTCAAGTAAAAATCTCTAGAAGGAAGAGCGGAGAATTCTGCAAAGGGATAGAATTACTCAGAAAGTGAAATCTGGCAGGAAAAAAAAAAAAAAAAAAAAGATATTTTGAAGGAACATGCTTTGAGAAGTTTCCCTGAAATTTAAGTTCACAGGAAAATGTGATGAAGTGAAAGCTATTCTGAAATTAGTTCATTTCAGAATTTTGAAATTTGACTGAGTATTGGATGTTCTAATCTTAATATTGTGGGTTTTTCTCTAGCCTTTAACTAGTAATGAACATTTTATACCATTAATGCAAAGTGCTTTAGAGAAATGAATTAAGACTTAATTAAGAATTAAAAAAATGAATTTGAGTACTGTTTAGTAATCACTGAAATATTTTATCTCTCTTCTAGATCAGTGTCCTCTGTTTTCATCAAAATGAGAGTAGTTGTGAAAACAAAGAATACTTTGATCTGTAAAAGTGTTGGAACGAGCGAAAGCTAATTATTCTTCCAGATTTTTAAAATAAGGGAGTATCTATGCTTCAAGACATCTTTCTTGACTTGCCTTAGATTTAAACTGTCTGATTTTTTGGGGCACAGTGTAATATTAATGAGAGCTAAAGTAGAAATTTTCAGTAACACAAATCCTGCATTTGCAGCTAATCTGAGCATTTCTGCAGAAGGCAGATAGCAGGGAGATGAAATGCCAGTGTCTTTGCCTGGTTAGATGCCTGTGACTGAAGCTCCAGTGCTCTGTGCTTTGACAGCCTGCATGCTGCCATGAGAGACCAAGTGTGCTCCAGGTTTGACTGGAATTATTATATCCATTTTTCATAACCCTCACAATTGTGTGTGANTTTTTTGTGTTTTTTTTTTTTGTATTCCCTCTTTCTGTTTGTTTTCTTTTTTGTTTTCCGGTGCATGAGTTCACACAGTGCAACTGATCCCTAAGAGGACCTGGCAGTATGGTAAATAAGGCTGTCTCTGAAGGCTCACACAGTGTGAAACAGGCCAAGTGTTGCTTGCCCTGTGCTGGTGGAGACAGCCTGCCACAACAGAAGGATGGTGTGGTGGCTGAATAGGGTAGGAAGTGGTAAAGGAGGGCTGATTTCTGAACTGTTCTAAAATCTAGTTAGAAAAAAAGGTGTTACTGATATTATGATGAAGGTGAAAGTCATGTTGAAGTCTCAGCTAACTGAAATGCAAATTCTAGGCCTCTTTCATGACTGCTTAGGGGAGCTTATTTGGGAGCCGAATATGAAGGCCAACTAGGCAGAAGAATAACAGAAAGTGCTGACGGTAAAAGGAAATGTAAAACCTAATTCTCTTTGAGTAATTTATGTGAATTGCTGGGAGTGGCTCCGTGTACTTCCTGGAAAATCTGTGCGTCTCCTCATCTGCTCAGTTTCTTCCAGCAGGTTACATCACTTAAAAGGGCATTATCAATTTATCTTGGTATTTGATTAGTCAATGCGATTATAGCAGACCAGTATGAATACCACATTTGGTAACGAAGAGGTTAAGGAAAGAAGGTGGAAAACTTTGAGGAATCGAAGTAGAAGGACRGTAATGACAGAGCCTGGAGAGACGCTTGTACCATAGCTGTCACACTGTGCCGGTTCTGTGGTTACGAAGCAGATTTCCGTTTCAGCAGCTATGATCACCACCATCCTTTCCACCTTTGCACAATACATCTTTTGTTAAGATGAGGGCAAGCAAGGTGTTTTTTGCAGAATCGTGTATGCTACAAGAACTTTTAAGATTATGTATAGCTGATAAAGTCATATAAAAAAGAAAAAAACATTACACATAGTTGCAGGTGGGACGCTACTCTGCTATACTTAACCATCATTTTCTAACATTTTTTTTTAATGTTGTCATTCTACAAAATTACTCACTATTGTTTTCCTTTTGGCTCTTGCTGTTTCCCTGTTTAATTTTGTGGAGTTTTTAATATTTACTTGTGACTTTCTGCAAGAGGTTTAACTCAAAATGGCCATAATTCTATTTAGCTATGGGTTTTGTATTGTTCTGCCTCCATTTCCTGCACAGCTGTGTGTGCTTCTTGAAGATCAGTACAGTCCTATCTATTGATTAAAAGATTCACACTGGCTGGGAATAGGAAGAAAAAGAGCAGTCAGTGGCAGGTGGAACACTATTGCACAATTATGCTCGAAATGTCTCTGTCATTAGTCCATTTGTATCCTTTGCACCTCTCATACTATTCTGGACTGACCTGTTAATGTAGGTTTCTTGGAAAGCTACCCATCCGAGGTGATGTTCTGAAGGATTATCAAGACTTGCTGGGATTGTTCATGAGACTCATAAGAGCACAAGTGGCTATTTAAGCAAATGGATCGTTTTCAGGTAAAACTTTTTGGGCAAGGGACTATGGGCTTTATTTCTGTTTTGACATAGACAAGGAATTTGCTGTAAAATCCCTCTGTTCCAAAGTTGCTCTGGATATAACACTATGCATATAAGTAATATAGGTGGAAAATATTTGTATCTGTAAGAATGACTGTTTTTGTGGACACCTGAAATGTGAGATGAGGGGAATCTCTAGATAGTACTAGTAAAAATAAGCTTACAGTTACGTAGTACTTGCAACTAAACAGTTGATTTTTGTTTTGTTTTGTTTTCCATTTTGTACTTCCATCCTAATATTAGATAAGTAGGGCATTTTATTTTCCAATAAAAATATTTATTTTTAAACCACAATATGTGGAATACAGTAAGAAATTTAGACATGGTCTATGCCATGAAGATACTGAAAGCACAATTAAGATGACAACAAGGAAAGGTTGTATTAAAGTAGCTAAACTCTTTCTAATAAAGAATGTGGAAGAGAGCTTGTGCACCTTGTCACAACAAGAAATGAATTATATGATTTAAAATAGTTTTTAACATGTTTTAGTGGTGGCTGACAAAGAGGCAGGGCTGTAGGTTTTGTTTGTTGGTTTTTTGTTTTTCCTTCCCATGTGGGTTCTAGCAACATTGCTGTGGCTAAACTCTGGCTGTGTCAAAAAACAGGACATTCCAGTAACCTCAGGATAGAGAAACATCTCAGTACAGCAAGCCATTGCTAGCTATAAATAAGCAGTGGAAGACAAATTGACTGAAGCAAACTTCAGAAGAAAAATAGCCCTTTTTCTTTCTGTGTTGTCTTTTGCATGTTTGGAAAGTTTGTTTTTTAATGTAAGCTTTGTCTAACTAAAGAAAGATTTTTTTWWAAAATATCCTTTGAAGAAAAGGCCYACTTTCATAGGCAATAATTACACTCTGTTTGTCATCTCTGGGCTTATGACTATGTTAAATTCATTTGTGCTGCCTCGGAGAAAAGTAATCCATTCCATGTGTAGAGAAGGGTAAATTGAAGTACAGAAAGTTGTTGCTTGAAATTTTCAAAACCTATCCTAACTGACCACCAATTATCATCCACTGAATAAGAGTGCTGAATATCTGCAGACTTTCGGCTTAGTAGTTGTCTGTTCTGCACTTCTGGTGATGGGGCCTGGAACCAAGCAGRGGATCCTTCATTTCAAAAGGCTCCTTTCATGACAGACAGGTGTTATGTCCAGTTTCAAATCAGTGATATGTATGGGAGAATGATGGACAAATTACCATGTGTCAAAGCTTTTTTAACAATTCAACAGAACTGGAAAACCTGTGATYCTGCAAGCAGAATATGACTGGCAAGGTTGGCCAGATCTTAGAATTATTGATCTGTAGAAAATCCTGACATATCAAAAATTCTGTTCTATTTGGACTGGGAAAGATGCCACTTTTTGAATAAACTGGAAAAGCGCTTTTGCGCTTTTTTGCAGCTGTGGCTTTCACAATCGTGTTAATTTTACTCAGGGTCTGCCAGTCTTCCAAGGTATTCCAGACATCGCTGGGATGAGTCCGCCTGTTGGGCTGCCCCAGGGAGTTCAGTGCTTCTAGGCCCTGGAGCCAGCTGGCTCCCTTGTGCGTGGGAGCTGGATGTCTGGCAATCCCCTGGAATGCTGCCCCAGGATTCATCCAAGCTGCTGATTCCAGGGTACCAGCCTGCTCCGATGACCCTCTGCCTCACTGGAGGCTTAGCTACCAGTTTTTACTGGAACAGTGATGAAGCGATATTCCCAAAGATGCTGATGCACAGACACATCATTATCTTTAGTTCTCTTGCTGTATAATTACCAGGCTTAATTCAATATTTCTTTCATGAACAAAGCATTTTCCAGTCATGCTCCACCTGCCCCCTTGGCAGCTCCCCCAGCCGTAATAGCTGAGCGGGCCTGCCAGCCCCTTCCAGCCTTCCTCCATGTGCTCTGGCACACAGTTGCAAGGCAGAAGTGATCTAATGTCCTCTACTGAATTTTTTTCTCACAGTCCATTCTTACGTCTACTTACCCTTTTGTCATATCTTCATTTTGGTCCTTCGTCAGCTGTGACCTGCTGCCTTCTGTCCCTTCAGTCTTGTTGCACTACTGTATCTCCCACTGCTGCTTATTCTCACCATTTGTCTTATTGTCTCTTCATTTCATTTGCTGAGCTCTCTCCTGCCTTTTAAATCTCTCTTCTTTTTGTCCGTCTTTGGGGAATCTCAGTTACAGCTGCCTTTTCCTTCTGCTCCTCCTTCTTCAGAAGTCTTTAAGCTACTGTCTTTTAACTTCCTATCTCTTCCCCTTCTGCTTTTCAAGAAATCTCTCACTTCTGCCCACTTCTAAGCTCTCTTTCTAGCAAATGCTGTCTCAGTAGATCTTACACCCTCTTTAACCATTTGTCCTGGAGCCATAACATAGCCAGTTTTCTCTTTGTCTTGCCYGATTCATCTCCTTTCCACTCAATAACCACAGCTCTTCCTCCTCTGGAATTTTTTTCCGCCCAATTTGTCTTATTTCTTAAGGCTTATTTGGTTCAGCTGTGTGTATGTTTATGTGAGCATCCAAACCTAATGACCCATTTTTGAATCCACCAGTAAGTTGCAACCTCAGTGACAATAGAACAAAGGTCTTAAGCGTACCAATTTCCCAGAAGTTTCATAATCATTGATGACTGTCTGGAGAAGAAAGCTTTGTACTTGTCTTGGCTGAAGGAAGCACTGCAGCATGTGTTCCTTCCACAGAACTATTATTATTCATGCTCAACACCAGGAGACTCTTCAGTCAGAGCTTGCACTTTCCTGGACAACAGATAATTAGATTAAAATACATAAATACATAAATCTCTTAAGAAACGAGGCATAAGGAGTACTCTTGCTCACTGATTTTTCACATTTTTCACTCTTTCATGTGATCACAGAATCATTATGTTTGGAAAAGACCTTCAAGATCAATGTGATGATCTACTGTGCATTGTTGCTTACTTAATTTTGAATTCTTTTTTATTTAAAATTTCTTTTATCTTCATTGACTTCATTAACCACAATGCTATAGGAATTTTTAGTCACTCAACTTTGGTTTGACATTCATTCTTTCTGCCTCTTGACTTAGTCTCCTCCAAAATATTGAACTTCCTTTCTCCAAGTTCTCATTCATCAAGATCTGGAAAAATCTGTGTTTTTTTTTTTTTTTTTTTTTTTTTTTTTTTTTTTTTTTTTTTTTTTTGTATGTAACATTATGATGAATTGATTGGTAATTGCCTTGATTGGTAAATCTTCGTATGTATCTTCATATCTGATCCAATGACCAAAACACACAAATCTCTCTTGTTACCAGTTGAGAGAATTCATTTCTGATCCACTTAAAGCTATTTTGCACTAGAGTTTATGCAATCAGAAGGCTGCATGGCTTGAAGTCATGCACATCTTATTTTACTTATTTTACTTATTTTACTCTCAACAACTTTTAAAATATTAGCTACTAAGTACTATTGTTGATGCCATGTGATTAGAAGAATACCAACACTTGGCATAGAAGTCCTCTGATTTAAAAAATAAAACAAACAAACGGCAGGAAGGACAATGGAAAAAAAAAAGTAGGATAAATATTCTTTCATTCTAGACATTCAACCAAGTTTGTTTAGAAATACCAACAATGGATTAAGCTCAGCATTTCAGAAGTAAGATCCTAAATCACATACTTGCATGGAGAATTTTTTACATCCCTGAATAAAAGCACAACTAGTGCAGGAAATCAAGAATAGGAGCCTTTTATAATTGTGTGACTGATAATGAGAGTAAATAGAGAGCAAAAATGTTCTCCAGTGAGCCTGGTTGAGAGATGCTCTTCRTTTTCAATCCAATAGCACATCAGTCTTATCTCTAGCAGAGTTTTCAGTCATTAAACTTCAAAAATCCTAAAGATCCCCCACACAGCTGCCTGCTGAAGAGTGGAATTAAGATGCTGAAATGCTATACCATGTCTACACAATAGATGTTGTACTAAGAGGTTGATTTTTTTTCCAGAGCAATTTCCATTATAAATTTTTTTTTAGTAATTTTCAGTCAACACTGTGTAGATACATCACTGCAAAAGAAATCTACATTTCAACAGCCAGTAAAATTGCTGAGTGATAGCGTYGCAGCTAATTTTATATCTATAATGAGCAAAAAAAAAAGACAACCAAATAGGAGAAAGAGAAATATTGTTTATTTGAATGTTATCTTAAGAGACTTA
The DNA here is from genome assembly GCF_003342845.1 of Nothoprocta perdicaria. Taxonomy (NCBI): domain Eukaryota; kingdom Metazoa; phylum Chordata; class Aves; order Tinamiformes; family Tinamidae; genus Nothoprocta; species Nothoprocta perdicaria. The sequence goes on from NW_020454716.1 coordinate 953,265, forward strand.
AATCATGCACTAACATGAAATAGATAAACACATCATACTTAAAGAAGTTAACCTCAGTTCTGACTAAAATGTGGAGAGTTTAGAAATAATATTTTTGTTACCTGGAGTTTAATCTGCAAGTCATACCTGGCTAAATGAGAAAGCTTCTCCCCTCAAAATTATTCAATGTATGTTTCAAATTTTTTGTGGAGATARCGATTTTTACTTGAAATTTATGTTACCTAGCCTTGAAGAACACTACTCCCAGACAAGGAGATATCTATTCATATACTTGCCATCAAATTTTAGTGTTTTGGTCAAATGGTTATTTGCTGTTATGAAATAATTGCTTTGTATGTGTTGCTTATAGGGAAGTATGAAATTGTACATGATAAAATGGCCTATGAAAGCAGATCACAATTGAGATTAACAGTAATTGTGATGAAGTCTGGAGAACTCCATCAGGTCACCATTTTTCTAGAGACTGTGCAGACAAGTAGTTTAAAAATGCCTGCTTCAGCTACAGAGAACATTAACTATGTGAAGTGCAGGGGAAAGAGAAAGCAATTATGGGTACATTTAAACAGAGTTTTAAAAAAATGTCTACTACATTTGTCAATAAGAACCATCCAAATACGAATCTTTCAAGTGAAATCCACCAGACACAGACATTGTAGACAACCTGAATTAAATACTTTGAGAAAAATGTAAATTGCTTCATTTCATCTARATAGCAGCAATTTTGAACCTAAATTATCACAATGCTCATTCTTTTCCCGCAGATCATTTTAGTGAAAATGTTTTAGAAGGACCCTATCATCTTAAAGGCTTATGTCTCCCCAGAAATTTCATTGCCCTGGGACTAAGTACCAAACCTCCCCTCACTTCTAATACGTACTTATTTTCAGCAAAGTCTGGTTTTGGTTCTACTTTGCTAACATTTACTTTTAAGTATGTAGACTTTTTTTCTCCTCAGTAGAAGTTCTCCTGTAAATTAGGTAAAGTGAGATCACTTAGGTGGAATATTTTCCCTCAGATCTCCAGCAGCAGAAAATAAAAGCACCTTAAARCTCTCCACCATTATCTCATTAAAACCTGTTTCTGCTTTCAGTTTATAACCTCACTAAATTAGCATTAGAGGAACAGACCTTTATGTTGAAATCATTTCAGAATTCTGCCAGCAGGACTAGTTGCATTTTAGTGGTCCCTCATTGCCTGTTTGTACAAAATTATAGCAAAATTCTGAGCAGTAAATTAAAATGGAATGCAATCTTTTATGTTAAACTTAAAGTAATTATAAGCTTAAACTTCTCCAGAATTTCATGTTATTGCATAAAAAGCATGTTTTCCAGATCCAAGATCATGAATAATTGATTAAAGGCACTTGCAATAATTAATTTGCACACAAGAAGGCAAATTATTGATCCAGAATTGTCCATATTTCATTTTAGAGCACGTACAAAAAATTTTAGATTACACATATAATCTTTTCCAGGCTAGTTATTAAAATTTCTGATTTAATAGCTAACACAGCTTGGGTATTTCATTTTAAATGATTCTCTTGTGTATATATGTATTTCATCTCTTCTGTTCATAATCCAGAAGTACAACCAAAGCTTCCCATTTTCTTCCTACTTGTGGT
>NW_020454716.1:954925-971362 GCF_003342845.1 Nothoprocta perdicaria
GCAATTAGCTGTTCTCTGTCATCTTTTCTGTTTTGCTATACGGGCGCAATACTAACGCAGTAATACAATTTAGAAAATAATCTACCAGCTGACTACAAACTGTGGTGAAACCCAGGTTGTTGAAAGACATTGCCAAATGTGTTGAATTTAATGACAACAGTGTTTGTCATTAAAGTCATAATCTTTTGACATGATCTTTATGATTATGTCTCTTTGCGTGTTATACACCTCTYTTACAACAAAGGTTCTCTGGACCGTAGTTATGTCTGTGAATTACAATAATGAAACACCTTGCAAAAAAAAGGAATATAAGGGATGAGGTTTATCCTCATCTCAGCATCCCGACTTTTCTTATTAAACTTCATGGTCTGAGCAAGAGCAGAAACTACTTGAGCACTTTTAAACAGTCAAAACGGAGTTTTGGTTTGCACATAGATTCTTAGCAAAAACTATTGTGTAGAATTGATTTTACTGTGCAGCTAATCTCTAAATGGACACTGACTGAAGGGTAAAATTGGTTTGATATTCTTATTGTAGAATGAGATTTTGACCCATATCTATTTGTACTAGAATAAGGCCAAAGAATTTAATTGACACTTCATTTCATTTTAGTTTGTGYCTGGGCTGATGAGGAAGGTAGGATTGTGTGGGCCTTTTAGGCCACTGAATCTGCTTTGTGTAATCTCTCTCTTGAATTGATGAGGCCCTGATTTAAAAGGGAGTTAGTTTATTGATGGCACTTGTAAGAAAAATCATAGAGTCTGCAGGAGCTCTGCCTATTCAGAGGACATGCATGTCTATATTGCTCCCTCTTTTAGCTGTCAGAGGCAAATCTTCAGAGTCTGCGAATGTCCTGAAAACTCAGCAGGAGTTTGAAGGGCTTCTTGCAAAAACAAATTCACCAAAAACACCTCACTGTCGACCTGTCTTTTGCCTGGTCTTTCAGTATCTCCCTAGTGATGCAAATTCTGTGTGGTCCTGTTGCTAGAGGCTCTGTGGCGCTTCCCTCCCCAGATTACTAACCAAGGAACCAATGTATTTTCACAGGAATGTGCAGTTGTGGAAGAATGCTTCTTAGGCAATGAGGTTAAATATCTTATGAGGAAGTCTACATTCGGATTGTCAAGCTAGCACATCCCCCTGACTTTATCATTAATAATTACAAGTAAATTTATAAAAATATTAAGAGCTTCTTGCATGTGTGTTAACTTCCCTCGCAAAACCACTTCTGCATTGTACAAGAAAATACAATTCTTTTCCTGAGCATAAAGACAGAAAGACTTTATGTGAATAAAGATGACGATTTTTAAGTACTGGAAAGAAGGCATTTGGCAGTTGGAAAGGAGAGATTATGATGTTTCTCATAGGCTCTGGCATTTACTTATGCCCCAGGAAAAGTGTAAATTATCAGGCATAAAACACGGTGACGTTAGGTATTACCTGTGTGTTAGAATAGGCCAGAACAGCTATTGCAAGCTGGCTAGCACACTTGGAAGCTATCTCCTGCTTTATTGTGCAATGATTACCTGTGGTGGACAAGCCCATCAGTTTCCTTTAGCTGGCTTTATGGTTTCCCCTAAGTGCTCTGCAGTGGAACTTGTGATAATGCAGTCACCTGGCTTCACAAGTGAAGCAATTGGAAAATGTGAAAATTGGAAATTTATGTCTTGGTACATAAAAAATAAATAAATTCTGGAATAATGATTTCTCTCGCTCCATACATTTCTCTTGGCAGCACGTAAAGATGATTTTATACCACACAATATTACAAGTTTCATGAGCATTTGTATAATTGCATAATTCAATTATGACTAACGTGACTAAGCAGAATTCAAGGTGAGGATGCCTTTTAATACTAAACTGTTATGGAATCTGTGTGTCATATGTAGTATAAAGAACTGTTTGCATTTACCTAGAAATCAACTAGTTAGGCTGGGAACTTGCTATTATTTCAAGCTGGCAATTGAAGCCAATTCATCTGATTTGAAAAAAAAAAAAAAAAAAAAATGTTTTCAAGATATTCTATACCGTGACTATGGGGCCCCTGATTTAGCAACATACTGAAAAACAGATTTATTTGGTAGTATGGTGCTGTAGTCTAAACAGAGAAAGCTGTTTAAGCTTAGTAATACGTGAAGTGGAGGAATTAATCCTCTATTCTCTCAGAAATACAGCACAGACTCTTTTGTTTTGTGTAAGAGCCTGTGCGGAGTGGTCTGGGCGAGCACAGGAGCTGCTGGCTGCACTTGCAGCAATGGCCATCCGCAGGTGCCTGGGGAGGAAGAGGAACAAGACAGRCAGGTTTGATCATTCCCCCTAATATATCCCTGCACTCCCAACTACTTTTGGGTCTGGCACTTGAGCAGAGTGTGGCTTGGAGGTATTTAGTAGTCCGTAGAGGACGACTCCCTGTACTCGCATAGGCTGTTATTATCTACAGCATCTTTTGGCAAGGAGCTGTGTAGAGCCGSCTCCTGTCACATGAAGAGCTGCCTTTCTTGTTTGCTTTGAACCTGGCTCCTATCAGCTGCTTCTCTTTGCCAGACTGAAGCATCCAAGCAAATTTAAAGCTTTCTCCAGATTGAAACATTTCCTCTAGCTTCTCTTTGTTATTGCTAAATTACTGTCTTTTGCTCTTTGGCAATATAATTTATTTAGTAGCTTTTGGAACAGTTAATCTCATGATTTCTGTTGCATCAAGACATAAATTTTCTGTATATTCCTATATAGCCTATATCACCTTTTGTTCTTGTGTAAATCTGTATCCTGGCTTATTTCAAAGAAGGTGTATCTGGTTAGACTAAATGAGGTTATGATCTGGGATTTGTCTTTTGTTTACCCTCAGTGAAGTAAATTTGATAGGTGTTTGGAGGTGTTTTTACCTTCCTTTGGAGATTCTTAACTTCACTTAAAAATAACCAATGTTTAAAATGCTCTAAATATGGGCGGTAATGGAAAGGTAAAAAGGTATGGTAAAAATGTAATGGCAAAAAGAAGTTTGTAACACAATGTATAGCGGTATTCTAACCTTTCTGAATTTAGGCCTAGTTCTCATTTGAAATTTTTCCAATTTCCCTGATGTGGTGAGAAGTCCAATTTTAAGGGTTTTTTTTTTTTTTTTTTGAAAACAGTGTATTTCTAACAGTGACATATATTGCTTATTCCTTGGGTAGTTCGAGAACACCCAATATTTCTGTCTCAGCCACAGTAAAATGGCAATGATCACACTGCAGGGGGCAAGTAACCATCACACCTGGAAGCTGGGCAAGAAAACACTATACATAAAAAGTCTTTTAGATTTTGCACACCTAAGAGGGACATGCAGTAGCGTTCAAAGTAAAYGTGAACTTGATCTGAAAGGATCTGAAGAAAGAGATTGTAAATTATGGAAAGTACAGCTAACTAAATACACAAGGAGCCTCAGGAAGAAACAGGCTAAGGCATAGGCATAGCCGACTTTCCTAACCGCTATCGTAAAAATCAACATGCAGATTGTTTATGCAGAAGTCACAGTAAGTGAAAACTAAACCAAGCAAACTACTTCAGAGCTGGGCAGCATTCCACCCAGGCAAGGCGTGTTACATCATGCCTTAAAACTGCCAGCTAGAGCTTCAGGGAATAATAGCATTGCAGTGAATGTTGCAATAATACGGGCACCAGCTGACTGATCGGCCGAAGGAGTGCGTAGCTGGGGTTACTTTGCTTTGAGGGCTTATCTCACTCCCATTGCATGAATTCAGTATATAAATATTAACTCTGATCTACACATGCTCWTTCCTCATACTCCTGATGAATCATCCAGGGCAACCATACAATAAAAAACACTATTTATAAATTGTGAACAAGATAGCACTAAACCGGAAACAAGTCATACAGCTGAGTTTTCTATTCCCATGTGCCACATGCCAATCTATATTTGATRTTTAAGGCATGATTGCCTCTCCAGTCAAATTTGTGTATTTATGAAAAAGAATTTAGGATCTCTTTAGACCAATAAATGTAGGGCAGAAGGTAGCAACCTGAAGAATTTGCTGACAGATTGTATCTTCCTTTCATTTAGAGATCCAAAGTTGTAATAAGATGTTTTTATGTAAGCCCTGAAATTAAAGGTTTATCAAGGATATAGACTTGTGTACTTCAGTGGTTAAATCTGTCTATAGTTAATGAATATTGAAGGGAATCACTTAATATACCAAYGTGGGTGGCAAGTTATACGATAACTGCTAGTTGCAAAAGTTCATGTGCTCTTTTCTGAAGGCAGGCAATTCCTGTGTGGCTTAGAGAAATGAAAGACACTTCAGTGTTGCAGAAGCAGCATTGTGTTTCCTTACAGTAGATCAAATAGTCTCAGCTTCATAGGGAACTATAGAGACAACTGTACTGCTTTTAGCAAATACGAGAAATGGCACGAGATTAGGGTAGGTCACAATATACGCAGAGCAATGGGGCCCAGAAGACGTGCTTTCAAGAAAGTTGCCCGACCTCAGTGCTATGTTGTAGTGTCAGCTTTGGATGCTGGTTCAAATTGTATTGCCTACTAGATSCTTAGGCAATGAGCTATATCCAAGAAATGAGTATTCTCTGTGAATTTTCCTCCTTTGTGTTATTGGCAGAGAGTGCAACACTTCTACAAACGTATTCTCAAACACACCCCTCGGTGTGGACTCCAGGCCAGATCTTCCCCTTCATGGTCAAAGAAAATGATGGCTTCGTTAAAGAGCCCTGCCAGGAGCTTACCTCCAGCTGGGACCAAGCTCCTGGCATAAACTGCCTTGTGCAGTACCTGATCCTTTAATCTGTGAGCACTTATTTTAAATTGTGCATGGTGTGCCAGGTGCAATGAGCTGCAGGGAGCTCAACGCCACTCGGATTTATAGGAACACCAGGATGGTACTTTCATTGCTCTGTGTGCACATTGATGCCATGTTCCTTAAGAGAGCCAGTAGCTGGAGGTGTTCCCCTGGTGTGCACACAGCAGCATTTGGGGAAGAGCGGCTTTATATTCTGTTTTGACTTCTAAACTGACTCAGTTGTTCCCAAGGTCTGTTACGTAATGCCATCTGTGCAACAGCTAATATTTTTAACTGCTCACCCTGCAGGATCTCAGAGCCTTTTCCAAAATAATACACAAATGTCATTTACCTAGTGCTGCATGAGGCTTATTAAATAAGTAACATCTGCATTTTACAGCTGAAAAAATGTTCCACCCATTCAATAAAACCTAAAGTCAGAGCCTTCATAGAGTGGCTCTCAGTAAGAAGTGGAGAAAGTTGGCATTGCCACATGATACAACATCTACTGAATTAAAGTTTGAAGCAAGTGGTCTGCTAAAAGTCAGAAAGAATTAGTGTGCTGCGAAAGGACAAGGAACTCTTATGAAAGGAAAGCAGTTCACCTCCTTTTACTGGCAACAGTAAAAGTTACACCACTAAAGAAAAAACAATACAATCAAAAAGAAACCAATAAAAATAAATTTTTCATGCCAACAGAGAGATAAAAATTTGCAATAACTTGTCAAAAATCCTGTGTACATTGTTATTCCAAAAGAAACTACACTAGCAGTATTTGTCACACCTCATATATTCCCTTGCTGTCCTCTGAGAGCCACTAGCTAGGGAGCTTTTTTTTGCAAACTCTGACTCACTTCTTGCGAGGCGGGTGTTATCTTGCCCTTGGGGAGATGAGGGCATGAGGAAGTCGTGGTGAACAGAGTAATAACGCCAGCTATCAAAGTTCACCCAACAAATCATCAGCAGAGCTGGTAGGAGAAACAAGGTAGCTTTATTCAGTTCATCTAGTGCAGCTGCAATCATGTACAATCTGCAAGGTGTTGCTAACAGATTCACTCTGTTAGGTGAATAYATTCTGCATAAATTGTGTCAGTTGTTAGAAATGGTTATCCTGCACAACTGCACTTCTCTGGCATAATATTTTTCACACATTCTTCAAAGTAATTAAGCTGAGACTTAACATTTACTTTGTACAAAATTTTAAGAGAAACCAAAAAACAAATAGAGAATGGGAGCAGAATAACTTGGAGAAGAGTGGCTTAAAAGAGTATGTCAGGACAGGAATCCTAGGTCAATTTTACAATGCTGGCGGTGCTGAGATGTGCCACAGCTGCACTGAACAGTTTGTCTAACCAAAAGACAATTTGWAGGATTATCCTGCAAAACCCACTTGACATATTTCTCTTTCTTGCAGGAAGGAGAARGTTGACACTTTGCATAGCAAAATGGGATGACCCTTTCTTTCCACTTGTTCACCAATAATATTGCTGGTAATGGTAGCTTTTTGGTTCATGTCGGTGGATGTTTTGAATCATTTGAAACGATTTAAAAATAGAGATTTGAAATGACCTGGTACATGTTATGATGAAGRATTTTTATAACTATGTGAAAGGTTTTGGTTTATGACCTGGCTCTATCATTTCAGGAGGTGAAATAAGTCAAAGGTTCATATGTGTTTTTATGGCCATGATTCTGGTGGGAGCGTGAGGGACTGGTTGCCTGCTACACAGAGCTCAGAGAAAGGCACTGGCACATGAGAYGTGACTTGTATTTTCTGTTTGGGTAGGAAGAGAAACTGATTCACGGTTCCAGGATGTGGAGAATATTCAGTTAGGTTAATGGGCACAGGCTTATTTTTTCCTGAGAGGTGTTGGGCAGTTTCTAGGGCTCTGACTACTTCTAGAAAACATATTTTTATTGCTTAGGCCTCMACATCATTTTCTGGTCTTGACTATGTGTTGTTTATAAGTACGTAGAAATAAGTGTATAAATATTTTGTAACCATTCAATCTACTATTTAATTCTATAATTGCTGTTGCTATAATTGTTCTATAAAATTTTACTTGTGTACAGTTCTGTATGTTGCACAGCTGCGAAAGTGGTAGTGAAAATAAAACTCATATTAATAAAGAGAGGTTTGGAGCCATCCTGGATGGAGACTATGCTTCAGGGAGTAGCTACAGAGGAATCCTTTAATGATTAAAACCTGCTGTGTAAATGCTGCTGCTGTGAAATCTGTTTTGCCRTTTAGAACACTTTTGACTTCCCAGCAATGAAGCTGTATCTACATATGCTCGTTTTCACCAGTCCACTCTTGGCACTCCTATTTCTGTTACCACATATGAACTTGGCTGTAGGATCAATGGGAAGTAGAAACATCAAAAGAAAATAATAATTTGTTTTAAATTAAGTTTGTAAAAGATTATAGAAATGTTTCATCTCTGATGTCTGCTATGACTGAGCTGCCCTCCRCCTTTCCCTGGAGGCAACTGTTAGCTCAAAACAAATGCCAAGTCTCGTATGAATATGATATAAGTATGTGACATGTTGGTTGTTTAAGATTGCTTTGCTCGAGGTATTGTAAAATGTGTTGCCATCTGYCAGCAGTTCTGCAGCCGTTCTGCCAAGGTAAATACAGGTTGGTGGAACTGGTGGTGAGAATTTTGGTTTATCTTTGCTAATATAAAACAGGATAGATTATATCTTTATCTRTTGTTGGCAAATGCAGTATGCAAGGGAAGAGCACAGGAGAGGSTCCCTCATTCTGAGGAGGGAAATCTCACATCACACATTTTCTGATGTGTAGACATCAGATTACTAAAGTGCTTTTCCTTAGATTTTCTATGCAAACTAAAATTTTGTACCACTATTTTTGATACAATGCATTTTAATCTCTTTTTAAACCATGTTCATCATATCCAGAATTTAATTCATAATTGAGAAAGCCTTGTAGAGAACTTATTATTCACCAGTAAACCATTACTACACTACTTAAATACAGATTTGCTTGGAAAGAAGAAATGGGTCTTTTAGCACTCTTTTAACCTTGGCCAAATCAGTAATTACCTTGGGTAGTAATCAGAAATCCTAAATGAAGTCATGTTCTGCTGCTTTTCATGTTGCAAAAAGGCATTGTAATAAGTGGTCTTAATATGGCATAACTGGCAAAAGAGAAGAAATTAAGGCCAGTGTAAACAATAAGATACAAACATAGTTAAATATTTAAGAACTATGAGCAGTAACTCTAGATTACCAATGCAGAAAAAAGCCCTAGCTGCTTGTGCTGTGAAATCATAACTTGAGTTAATGTAAAGGTTAGTGCCAAAAGTCAGCTTCAGTCCCTCAAATTATGCAGCAGAAAATAAATTCCAAATTACTAAAGAGAAGTCTGAGTAATTCTGCATTTATTACTATTTTGAATCTCACTTTCCATCTTTAAGGTTACAAGTAGCTGAGTATCAAAAGAATTCAGAGAAAATGAAGAAATTGCATTGTCAGTTCTGAAAACTGATAAGAGTGTAGAGACTTGCAGTGACTATTTATTTATTTAGTGGAAGCGAGTTCTTTAGCGTTACTGAGAAAAGTGTATTTTCCTCCTCGAGGCTGATAGTTTCTTGGTTCCAGCAGGACACCATGGGAGCTTAGGGAATAGAGCAGAGGAAGTTCCTACAGAGTGGGAATGCTGGATATTGGAAGAAAAACCCTTGAACAACCTTGGCATTTGGCAGGGAGCCAGTGCAGAGGGGGTGCACCAGAGCAACGTGCTCATAACAACCTTTGCTTCCCAGCAGAGTCTGGTATGTTTTGAACCAGCTGGAGTTTTTTTTCAGGGAGAAGGGAGTTTAATAATTAAGAAAGAAGGTTCTGGATATGTCTACTGGGGTAGGAAGGCCCATTGCCGGAGTTGCGTGTGGATGTTTTACCTCAATTACCTGGAATTTTAGTGCTGGGAATTCCTGTTTGCTTCTTGGAGAAAGAGAGATCAAGCGCTTTCCTTTAAGCCTGGCTACAGCTGACAGGAGGATCAGCTGCTGAGTTAGCTCCTTATTGCTGGAGAAGGGTCTGCTGTAGTTCCTGCTGGTAGAAGTGTTTCTTTTCTGACAGATGCCTTATGATTGTGTCAAGGTTATTTATTTTGGGGTATACACTTTATGCTTTTTACTTGTCTTTCTACTTTATGCTTTTTACTTGTCTTTCTACTTTATGCTTTTTACTTGTCTTTTTAACTATATATATTTTTTTGCTTTGTGCTGCTGTCTCTAGAAACAGGAATGAAAGTCATCTGAAAGCCCTGCATTCAACTTGAGTTTCCAGGTAGGATACATTACCAGGTTTAGCTGGTTCTTGCTGGGAGGCAGATCCACTTAACGTACTTGGCAAAGGAAAGAGAAACTGGTCATTCAGGTTACATGTGGGATGTGTGATTCTAGGATGGGCTGATAAGTAAATGGTACTGATAAATGGATTTTACTTGCTTGTTTGCTTTGCTTCCATTGTGCCAAGCATTGGTAGATGTAACAACAATGAATTGCCTGTGGGAAATCTACGAACCATTTCACCTGTAGCTACTGCTGAAATAATAACTGCACTGAAATTAGTCAAAAGCAAAAGAAAATAATGGAGCTTAATGAAAGCTGACTGAACTAAATGTCTGGCTTGCCTGATTTTGATTTCCAAAAGTATTGGTGTGCAGAACTCACCAGAGCTGCATATGACATACTGGACCAGTGCTACAGATGTTTTTTTCACAGGCAAAGCTTTTATTAGCTGATCATCCTTTGCAAGTATGTGAATAAACCATTTGGGAGGACAATGCCGGGAAAGAGGACAGCTGAGGGCATTGTTTGAATAGGTGACAACTTTTTCCTTATAGGCCACAGATAGTGTCCTCTCTTTCAGTGCCAGGCTGTAAAATAGACCAGGCTATTCTTCAGTGTAAGTTTACCTTCCCAGGAAATCCATTGTTTGGAAAACTAATGGAGCCACCGCACCCCTGTGTRTACACAGATGACGCTCTCTGATAAGGTCTTGTTGTCTGATAGGTAATTGGTCAAAGAAATGACAAATTTATTTAACAGAATTTCTTGGGGTAGAGAACTGAGTCTGAGTCAGAAAGCAAACTYGCAAGTAGGAATTATACTATCCAGTCCCATGCAAAGCCAAACCATCAGTTTGGAATAAATTACTGGAAGTTAGCAAGAAATCCAAGTCTTAGAGCCAAGATTTTTTTTTAGAAGAAAAAGAGTGACCTGATTTACAAAAATATGCAAGGGCTTTGTTTATTTACTTGTGGGTACATACAAAACACAAAAACTACACAGAAAACATAATTGCATAGTTAAACATTCAAAAATAAATTTCAMTTCCCCCTTCCCTCTGTTGACAAAAGCAGGAGTGGAATAAAGCTAGCAAATTTTCTTGTAAAAATGTGTTGTTGATGAACAAACATATCACCTCTATTTTGTAAAGGGAAATAGTGTCTAGAAGAGAAAATTAATGTAACCTCAATGTATTCTGCCAATATGGTAGGCACAAGTCTCTTTTGAGTGTCATGTAGTCAGTTATTACAAAACAAAAGCTGAATGAGGAAAACTTTCAAATATTGTAGCAATTAATATCTTAGAAATCCCTTATTTACATATTTAGATGTTTCTAATTACTAATCAACACTAGAAATGCTGCCTCTCCTAGTCTTTTAGATTGGAAAAACTATTAAGTTAATCTGTAAGAATGTGTAAACTTTTCCGGGAGCAAGAGACATAGGGCAAATATCAAAAATATGAGAGGGAAGGCTTTCTTCTTTTATACTCCTTACATATCCGGCCCAGAATTTCAGTTTCACATGAGGTCCTACCCAAATATGGAGTAGATGATATGCTATATAGCTGGCGACTTTAGGAAATTCAATTGCRAAGCACTGCTGCAAAATGCAATTTATTTATATGATACTTCTGAGTATGTGAAAAATCTGATTTTAAAAATTACATATTCCTCTTGCTCCTTAGAAAAATAGCTTGGTTAAGTATAAGAAGATTTTTAGAGGAAAAGCTAAAGGCACTTTCTTATCACTGGAGTAATCCTGACAAATTTGAAATTCTTAYTCCATAACTGAAAACACTTCAAAGAAAAGGGATGGAGCTTTCAAAATGCCAGACAAAATTGTTGGTAGCTAATGAAACTGAGCATTGCTGGTATAGGCAGCTGAAGTAGTTTCTTAAAACTGCAGGTGTTGGGCAGACTTCAAGAGGCACTGTCTACACTATTGTCAGCCGTGTTTGTACTGCAGGTKGTATTCTTGAATCTGAAACTTGAAGCACCTTTGTTATGCATAATTTTGGATGATCCAAAACACACATTTTGGATAATTTATGCTCAATTACTCATCTACAGGGGCAAATGATATTGTAAAATGATATCGTAAATTATATTTACACAGCTCTATTATTTGTAGCTGGATTTTGCAATTAAATCTATAGAAGCTTATTTCRCCTTTGTATTTACAATACTGTCTTTCCAAACTTATGAACTGATTATCACCGCTGAGGCGCAGAAGCAGCTGCTGAGACGCTGAAGCTGTCGCCTGCTTCATTCAGTCAGAAAGGATATCCCTGTACAGCAATTAACTTCCACGTAATCCACATAACTGCAGATATCTGATGTTTATTGAGCATCCACAATGTGATTTTATTGATTACATCACTTGCCCAGCTCATTTTAGTAGTATTTGCACTTCACACTTCTTGACCTTTAAGTCTTTGCTTGCTATAAAACCAATACATAGAAGCAAAATTATATGCCATGTCAAAACCAGTCACCATTCAAAGTGAGGCATTGTAAAAGTGGAAGTGTCAAGAAAGAACAAGTTTACAGTAATTTATATAAACACTTCATTCTAATGCTTTGGATACAGATAAACATTCCTTGTGCAATATTTGTTATGATTTCACCTGCTTTAAGCTGGAAACTGAAAGTGTTTCACAAACGAGACTCAAAACTTTGCTGAGCTGCTCTGCAGGTTCAAGTACTTCTGCTGAACGAGCTGCTAGCTTGTATCTTGTCACAGCAATATTCAAAACAATGTAATGTATTCAAAAACAATGTAACAAAGTAATTCAAAACAATGCTTTTTTTTTGTTTTCCACAGAGAAGAAGCTTGTGCAACTCTTACAGTGACTGGCTCTGCCTGGTGTGTACATTCCAAATGTGTACCAGGAAATTAAATAATACTGGTTTTGTTGATATTCTTTGATGAAAATAATGTAAGTCCTAGTTATAATGCTTTGAAATGCTTTTTGTAACATTACTTGTGGGGTTTTTTTTTTGCTGCTCCTTGATGTTATATTCAACAAGTGTGATAGATCTGTATAGAGTAGGTGGTATTCAGTAAGGCAGTCTGCATTCCCAAGCTGCGGATGGAGGAGTTCAGGTGAGTGCATGGTGTGGTAAGAATGGACATCTTTGTAACTGAAGTAATTGCAAGGTCCAGTTATAGCTGTAGTAAATAAAAGTGTTCAGAAGGTAACAACAACAAAAGCATACAAATGCCTCCCCCCMAAAAAAAGAAAAAAAGATGCTCAGTAAATCCCTCAAATCATTCTGGAAGTACGTTTTAAAATGCCTTACAGCTTTTGTGCTTGCAAGGTTTTTCCTTTCAAGTTTATTTCTACGATAGCTAAAAACCTACCTTGATTTTGAAATGGAAGATTTTGAGRTTGTCATACAATTCAATAGGATTCTTTTCAGAAATTAGGTGTTCCTATAGGAGTTGGCAGTATCCATTTAAGACTTTATGACAATAGGAGCCAGAGCTAGTGAAGAGCTAACTAGACAACTAACATTGCGTAGAGAAAGACACAGTTCTGAGAAGTACAATTTTGTATCCTGGGAGGGTAAAAGGTGGACCCTAGTACGTTTCCATGTGTTCTCAGTGCAAAGTTAAAACATCTTTAAGTATCATCTGCACTGAAGTTATCACGTGGAGTAACTTCCGAAACAGGTGGCAGGATGTCTTCTCAGAGTGAAACTACAGTCGCCCTGCTGAGATTCCACCTGCTATGTGGAAGTGCCGCTGCCTTCTTGGCACATGCAAAGAGGCACTGCCTTGACTCTGAGACATTTTGAGCAYGTGTCAGTTATGGGCAGTTTACTACAGTTGTGAGAATAAGCACCAGAGAACAAATGTATGCTGAGCACTGGGTCTAGGTACACCCACATTAAACCTTTAACATATTCTGTTTTCTTACTGTAAGCCTGATAAAGTACCCCATGCTCTACTGGGGATTTCCATTCTTATCTACTTAAACTTTTCCTGAACTTGTAACTGTTTAGTTTCCCCACTGGGCTGAAGAGTTGAGTGGGGGGTGGAAAGAGTTTGGGGTGAGTATGAGGGGAATGGAGAAATACTAACTGCATTGAGGAAGCCTTTTTTTATTCAGAAGTTAAAAAAAAAAAAAAAGAGAGAGAGAGAAGAGATTTGGATGTTGCACTAATTTATAGTCAATACRCAGCATATGGCAGGGGAGAAAACTGAAGACTAATCTTCTGCATGTCTAGCATTGGTCTATTAGATATCACACATTTCCACTGATCCTGTAGCAAAATTAGTTACAGTCTGAATGTCGCCTGGAAAGCCCACATGTGTGTGCTGTGACTTCCTCTGTCTGTGTAAGAGTGTGGATTAGGCATAAGTTAGAAAGGACTCAAAAAACAAAGTCCTCAGAGAACTTGAGAAAGTCTAGACCTCATTTTTTAAAAAATATACCCATCACCAATATCTTCAATTAACTTAATGAGGAGGAAGACTGGGGTAGAAATGTAACTGCACAGACAAGCTGGGGTATCTGAGCATCTGCAAAGTAAGGGTGTGACTGTAGGTCACCTTATTAAGGAGTTGTTGTTGGAGTGACAAATGACATTCTACACAGTAATGAATGTTTTGTGATGAAAAGACTTCAGGTATTGGTCTTTTCATTTGGTTTGGGAAATTCTTCTAAATTTACATATCTGCTGCATTTTGAATTTGTAAAACAGTAAACAAAGCTCTGTGAGAGCACTTGCCTCCCTGGCTTTTCACCTCTTACTACTCATTTACTTTCTCTCATGGCTTAGCACTACCCAGGTCACCAATTCCATCACCTCAGAATGAAAATGAGGCTTACAGCAGCAGCTGCTATATAGCATGACTAGACTTAGAATAATACAAATAAAAGTTGTTCTTAAAAGCACAAGTTATGTACAGATTCATCACATCTCATCCACCACTATTTCCAGGGAATCCAGGGTCAATACTGTATGGTTGTGGGTTTTTTTGGGTTAAGATAATATGCTATAGCCCAGAATATCATGAACTTGAAAGCAGATAAGCCAGTGGGAGTATCATTACTGTATTAAGCAATCGTTTGAAATACATTCCATTTCACACAACTGTAAGCACAACTGAAATCACCACAGACATATTAATGAAATAGCCTGTTTACTTTAGTCCTGACTTTCTGCCAGACTGCAGATGTTGTATCTCAGAAGTGCTCATGCTAAAGGTACCCCAATATTTTGTGGGTTACTGGCCATATTTTTTAGGGGTATAAAACAGTATTTGCCCCCTGAACAGTAAAAACCTGTGATAAAAACCTCTTCAGCTTTCAGATGCTGCCTTTTTTTTGTTTTTTTTGTTTTTTTTTTTTTTAATTCTTTTAGTTCAGGTGAGTTACTCCAAGGTGAAGGCCACCTGCAGTTAAATGTGTCCTTTGGAACACTGTGGCTGTGATCATCTTGATGTAACTTCCTTCCCTTATCTGCACTGTCTGAACTTTTGGCCTTTCTGCATATATTTAGGCTTTCAAGTACTTTCAATTTGTGGCAGATTTTTTTTTTTCTACTGGGGATGCTTGAATAGCAAATTTGAGGTCACTAAAGATACTATAGCTTGTCTTGACTTTCTTTTATGCATGTCCAGTAGTTCACTGATGAATTTGCACCAGAGATGGAAAATCCTTCTAAGCTCTTTTGAAGCAACAATTGTTTTTGTTCCAATATGTGTATAAACACTGTACCTAAAACAAGGGGTTTGGGAATCAAAATCCTTGACTTGAACTTATAGGCATTAATGCAATATAGTTGTTGGCAATTACAGGAATAGCTAGCAGCGTGACAGGGCTAGCAGCAGCAACTCAACACAGGACAGCCATTGGCAACTGACTGTTTCAGTTTCTAAACAGATCTCTGGTACTGTCAGTTAAGAATTGAAACCTCTGGGTAAACAGATATTTTTATCATTTTGCATTTCCAGACCTCTCCAGAAGGTTGTTATGTGCACAGAATATTTTGATTTTTCTATTTGTCCCCTAAACAGTTGCTGCAGCAGCTGTGCCTCAAACTCCATGTTAGCAGGCAACTGATCCATAACATATGAGGTCAAAAGGGGAAAAAAGGACACACTTYCACAGACCTTGTAAGTACAGTTGTGAATGTTTAGTGGTTTTGCAAGAAAAAAAAATGAGGGCTTATGTGGAACAAGCTGGAGAAGACACATATGAACAAACACAGGATAGAGCAGTGATATGCCAGAAAGTAAGAATAGGAGTGGTGCCAAGGTAGGAGCACTGTGATAWACTATATCTCTGTCACTTTGGCTTTCACACCATTTATCATATYGCATATAACGTATCAGCCTATCACAGCATATTAGGACACTGAAAAATAATCCTAGCGCACACAGACCTACCCCAGCCATTTCATCTCCCAACAAAAACACAAAAATGTTCCCAGTGTACATTTTACAAACTTTCTTGAAATGCGTTTTTCACATGTGAACACTCGCTAAGGATAAATTTTACTAAATGCCCTGAAATTTTGCATCTGCTTGGCTTGTGCTTTACTCTGTCTTCACATGAATATTCAGATTGTGTTTTGGTAAATCACAGAGGCTGAGCAAGAAGCAGACACAGAGATGGACTAATTGAGGTCTTGCTCAGAAAAGGTCCTGGGCCTTTTTGGCAGTTGCTTGGAGAGAGGGGCCTCTGCCCTGTCCTGCTCATGCCCCTGTGGACTGGGAGCATTTCCTTCACTCCCATCACGAATCTTTAGGGACCGTCGCTGCCCTTGTGGGGATGTTTGCACTGGAGCCACCCCGCAGGCCGTGCTGTGCCTCTCCGGGCGCGGAACAGCGCCGCGGTGGGCCGGCTGCCGCCTCTGGCGGACAGCCGCAGCCCGGAGGCTCCGGGATGCTGCCCGGGCGCTTCTCGGCGTTTTCAGCGCGCCTTGACCGGACAGGGGAGGCCGCGRCCGTCTGTCGCCGCCGCAGCATCACCGCCGCGCTCCTCACGGGGGCCTGGGCAGCAGTGATCCCCCCCASATCCCTCCCGCCTCGGAGGCAGAGGCGGCGCCGCCGCCTAACGGGCCCTAACGGCCTCGGGCCCGGCCCAACGGTCCCCGGCCCGCGCGCCGGGGGCGGGGGCGCGGCTGGGAGGTGATGCGGCCCCGCCCGCGCGGGTAGCAGCTCAGCCCGCGCCGCTGCGCGGAGGGAGGGGGTCCCGCGGCGCATGCGCAGTGTCTGCTCCGGCGCTCGCTGACGAGAGCGCTCCCCCGGCATGGGGCGCCCGCCTCGCGCTCCCATAGGCTGCCCGCGCGCGGCCGGCGCGCGCCCGCTGCG
>NW_020454716.1:971943-1016357 GCF_003342845.1 Nothoprocta perdicaria
GCGAGCATCCCGAGCGCGGCGCGGCGGCGGGAGGGACGGAGCGAGGGAGCCGGGCGCTTCCCGGCCGCGSCTCTGGCGCTCTGCGGGGCGCCTGCTCCCCGCGGGGACGTGGGAAACAAACGGGAGTGCTGGGAGCGCGCAGTGTTCCCTGCCGGTCTGCGCTGGGTCTCTAGAGGCGTTTATCGCGTGTGTGCGTTGTACAAGTCTGCGTGTGCRTGTGTGTATGCAGCGCATATAGGCATACACACACACACACAYATATATATAWAAACATATAGTGTTTCCACTGAAGCAGCAGTTTAATGCTTTGGATTGAAGACATCAACTGGACGCTTCAGAGAGTGCTTGGGCATGGAGAGGCTTGGGGGCTTTTACCATCTCACTTTTCTAACGCCTTCTCAGCTCTCCCTTGTTCAAAGCTTTAGAAGCAACCGAAGCAAATGAATGGCCAGCATAGACCTTGCTGGTGCTTGGCCTTACAGAAGGTTTTGTGACAATTCTTGACATTTTCAAGAAAGCAAGATAGTAATTGGCGACTACGTTTTGCTTTATTTTTGGTAATGTCTTTCTGTGGTTGTTTCAGGTGCATGTGCTGCCAGACTTGTACTGATCCTTGCTCTGATTTCATGCAGARWTTTTTTTTTTTTAATATATAAAAGCATATATAATACATATGAACAGGTACACACGTATTTGCACACATATATGTGCATGTACRCAGCTTTACCTAAAACTGGTAAAGCAACGTATTGCAAAGTTTACATGTTTCCCCCACAACGCTTAACGAAGCAATCTTCTTTCAGTGTTGAAAATGTAATCAATTATTCACATTTTCTGAGCAAGCAGCTCAATAATGAGGGGAGAATACGAGCCACAAGCTGGAGTGTTGAATCATGCAAATTCCCTCTTTTAGTGGTGTAGCTGCCAAGATACTTGATAACTGGGAAACRTAGAGGGCCAGCTTGGAAGTCGTAGTTTTCTTTTCCTTTTATTCGTGTGTTTTTCTCTAGAATCTTGCCAGATTATGTTCGCTGGGCAACTGAAAAGGTAGTAGTATTAGAACAAGAATAAAACATTAGGTCTGCTCGCGAAGCTGTGCTCTAAGAACAAATGTCTGCATTAGGTGAGTTAGCAAAGGCAGTACTGAACCACATATTCCACCCCACACGTAAACCACAGATTCCATGGCTTATACTGGGACGGCCGACACAGAGGCTTGTTTGTATAATGGAATTTCACATGTGCTAAATATTGCAGACAGCTTTTAGATTCACCTGAAAAATTCCGTTTTGATCAGTTCTCTGCAGCTCTGCACTTACTCCGTTCTCTGTGGCTCTGCTCTCTCACTTATCTGGCAGCTGTCTTTGAATGATTTTCCTAGTCTTGGTGYTTATATAGAGTAGAAGACACAGTGTATACATTAGTGTCTGATTAGCTTCCTCATTGAAATTTCAAGCAATAGACAAGATTGGTACTTGAGTGTTGCAATCTTGTTGCATAGTCAGAGGTTAAAATAAAAGGTAACCACAATGGTGGTGTTAGGCTGGTCTGGAGGGGGAGCTAGTGTCAAGGCAAAATGTGACTTAATTTTTTTTCTGGACTCATTGAAAAGCTTGCTGTTTGCTCATAGAATATGCTTCAAATCTCATAAGGAAACCGTAATGTAGAGGGCACGTGCATGCTCTCTATAAATCATATGTATATAGTCTGCAAACAMAGTGAGGTGAATGTATTTTAGGTAAATCGTGTGTTTTGTTGTTATGTAACAAAAACTGTCTTCCAAGCAAGATCAGACTCCAGTACCTCATGAAATTCCAGGCTTAGGRATGCTTGAGGAGTTGTATTTTGCCCTGTAAGTTTTTGGCTACATATTTTAATGCAGTGTTGCAGTGTTTTGGTCAGTATTYAGCATTCCATGGCATAGACTGTGCTCACTTAATATGCAATATTGAATGATTTTTCTTGCTATGAAATAACGTGTGGCCTTGCTGGCTCTTTACCACATAAGGTTCCCTTTGCTTGCCATTCGTTTCTCCTTAGTCTGGTTTGTTATGTCTGGGCTCCAGAGTTTGCCTCTTTCACTAGAAGTATTTTCACAGAACTGTCTGGAGATTTGTGGTTTGTGCCCCTTCATCTTTAATATCCAATTTGAGGCCTTTATGGCATAAGTTCTCAAATTAAACTATCAGAGTTTTTATGGTCTGTGTGCTCTTGGATGCTTTGTCGTAAAGCTCTGTCTCTCCATGTAACCTAGTAACAACCTGGTTCGTCTCCGTTACATTTTTGTGGATCCCTTAGCGGGAATCCCTGGATGTCTATACTGAGAAAGACCTTACTGCTTTAGTATGTAGTGTGATTTCTATTGATTTTAAACTCTAGGTATGCATACCTAGATGTGCTGCAAAGTTCATATTCTCATGGAGAATGGATCGCATATTAAAAGGCTGKTTTTGTTGTTTTCTTTAGATGATTTGCTTGCAAGGAACAGGAAGAAAATCTAATCTTCCAAGACAATATTAATTCTTTTTTTTTTTTTTTCTCCTTTCTCCCAGTAATCCCCGCACACTTCCAAATGTTGGCAGCACATATGGCAAGTGCTACATAAAACACAGTGTTGTTATTTATAAGCTTTCTTAGACRTAGCTGTTCATACATACTTGCATGCTGTGGCCCTTTCAAGAGATAGTGTTTTATTGTGTATTTAGGACTGAATCATGACTGAGACACGGACCATTATCAGCCTAGGCTTAGCTTTCATTACTCATCCCTCTCTCTTTCCACCCGCCCGGTTTTAGATTGCCATTCAGATTTCTGCTGCTTGAGCCGCTGCAGGTGATATTAATAGTGCTTCGAATGATGGCCCTGTGAATGGGTTTGCTGGCTACTTAAAGGCAGCAAATTAGTGGTGCTACTCTGCAATGTTGCGTTCTGTTTATGGGAATGAGCATGTTTTGGGGAATGTTGATGTTTCTGCTTACCCTTTCTGAGGTATCTGCTTGCATGTCATTCTTTCCAAATCTTTCTCTTCTCAATTTTTTGTCAGAATCCTATATAACATGTTTATTTCTTGCCTGAAGTCACAGGCCACTGTGATAGCTGGGATCTGTCTTCTCTACCTCATGCATTTTCACCGGCTCCTGTTCTGTCTTCTGAACTTGTCACCTAACTTCAGTATTGTACTTCATTCCAATCTTCCTGCCTAGCTGGTCGCTCAYCTTACTTTGGTCTCCCTTCCTACCGATGCTCCCTGCCTCAGTATCAGGTTTTGCCACGTTACAGCTCTTCCTCCATTCTAATCCAGTTGGTTCCCCTCCCTTTTCCAGCCTTTGTTTAGTGGGATAGTTTAGGCCTCCACGCTCGCTGGCCCCAGCGGGATGTCTCTGAGAAACAATTGGAGTGCCAGGGCTCCGTGCAGATACTCAGGAAGACGAGCAGAGCTACCAGACTAAACAGGGAGCTGGGCTTGTTAAGCTGGGGAAGAGAAGGCTTCGATGGGGCAGAGGACCACAGACCTAACAGCACCTGCTAGTACCTACGAGGAGGTCATTGAGGAGATGGATCCAGGCTATTTATTGGGATGTGTAGTGGGAAGACGAGAGACGGGTCATAAAATGAAACAAAGAAGGTTCAGACTGAGATGAGGAAAAGCTTCTTCCATGTGAGGATAGTCAGGCTGTGAAACAGGTTGTCCAGACAGGTTTTACCATCTCCATCTTGGAGGTTTTCAAGATTAGTCGGGGTAAAGCTCTGAGCCATCTCTGACCGTGCTTTGAGCAGGAGGTTGGACTGGAGACCTCCTGAGGTCCTTTGGAGTGGGAAGCATCCTGTGAGACTGCAGCTGCTTCGCTTCCCRAAGCCCTGGCTGGAGCATGGTCAGTATGGACAGAAAAACCAAAAACGTAGGAAAACAAACTGGATAACAAAGTTTTGGTGAACTTGACAAAAGCGTTAGTTGCAGATCAGGATGTGCATTTTACTATCTCCCAGGAAGATATCTGGATTTCTTTCAAGCATGCATGTGATCAAACTTTTAAAAGAAGAGAGTGCCTTCTACAATCAGGCTAAATAGTCTAATTTTCCATAGTTTTTTTTGGAAAGGCGAGGAAATACAGAATGTGTCACCTAAAAACATTGAAGTAGTTAAGCCTTGAGATGGACAGTTGGCACAGAACAGCTCATCTTGGAAAACCTTTAGCAACTTAAAAAGAAAAATAAATCTCCTATAAGGAAGTATCTGGCAGCCTTAGAGAGAGGTGATGTTACTGGATCATTTGTCATAATGTGTATGTAAATTCATATAATGCAGCTCATGATGCATCATTTCAAGATGATGATTTTCTGAGCGTCGGTTAAATCTGCAATGATTTTTCTTTTCTTTTTTTTTTTTTTTCCCCTAAAAGCTCACTTGATATACTAGTTCCTTCTAATGATTATTTTTCCTCTAATTTTCTCCTCTGCTTTCCTTCTACATTGCTTTTTCTGAGGAGGGAGTAAAGGGAGGAAAGCAACCTTAAAATAAAAGGAGCCCAGGAACTTAGAGCTTCAAATCTTCAAATCACAAGATGATCCCTCTCTGAAGTTTTACCACTTTGTTTATGTTTTTTCCTTCCTAGGAACAAATTATTTGTACAGTTCCTTCCTAAGAGATATGGTTAGTTCTGTAGCAAAGCGTATTTCCAGTGAATCAAGAGTTTTACTTAGCTGCTTTGATATTAGGTATTAATAAAGGATGATGTGCAGTTTATTTTCAGGTGTAATTCTTCCAGAATGAAGTGAAACTCTATTGGTCATTCCAGAATTTTGTGAAGCTGGTACTGAGCAGTTGCTTTGACAGCTGTATTAACTCTGAATGGAAATGCTTCTTACGACTGTGGTCTCATTATATGTTTGCTTCATAACTTTATCATAATGAAGTGAATATCATTATAGTTTCCTGGAATGTTAGAGAGCATCTTTTGTGGGACAGTTAATAGCAATGAATGTCACCGTGATGTTATTAATTCTACATAGTAAAGGCTGTTTTTAGAGGCTTGTGGAATATTGCTATATCTTATGGAAGCTAATCCTGGCTTATTTGCATTAGAATCCCTTCTTCATAGCTTCACTCTTTCAAAGATTGTTCTAAAATAAAATAACTGCAATAATTCTGTTCCAGCAGCTTCCTAAAATTTGTATTTAATTTATTAAATTAGTTTACCATAATTTAGTTCCAATTTACACAATGCCATAATCTTGTTTTTATGATAAATCTGATTTGTTCAGGTACAAATATATTTTTCAAGCTGTATTTGTTTTTTTAACATGTACGTAATAAATATTAAAATAAGTATATGCTGTTTACTGACTGGTTCATGAAGCTTACCTTTTCTTAATTCATTAAATTATCAGTGTATTCAAAAACATAAAGTTCCTCCTTTAAGCTCTTTGTCCAGAGTGGCTTTTTTGTTGACCAAGAAGCAAATGACCTGTTTTAAAAATRTGAGCTCCCATTAAAATTGTCTGGAGCTTTTGGCTAACTCTAGCTCCCTGCTTCTATGTATAATGCCAAAATAAGGAATATACTTGAAAAATATATAYGGGCTTCTGATATGCTAGTATTAGCTGATATTTTGCCTCTTTTTTTGACAAATTTCTCTCTTTGGTAATCAGTAGGTATATTCAGACATTAGATTTTTGTATATTTGAGACTAAAGTTTTTGTCATTTCAGTATCTTTACTGATGCTCTCTCTCATTTGCATTCACAGAATAGTATTCTTTCCCTTTTTTGCTTTTGTTTTAGTATAGTTATTATTCTCAAGCTCAAGGTTTGGCTTCACTTGAACATCTTAGTGCTGCTTGTGCTATGTCTTAGCGTGTTCAGATGCTCTCTGCACTTTCTTTTCCTATGGGCGTGTCTTTTTTATTGGTTTGCCTGTTSGTTTTTTGGAAAGACTTGTTCACAAGCTTGCTCAAGCTGCTCTCTGCCTTCACTGCAGGTACCTTCAGACCTGTTTCGGGCTCTAGATYTTGGGGCAGACTCTTCTCTCCCACTTTTGTTGCCTCTGAGTGTCAGAGAGGCCACATTAGATTGGTATCAATACTGCTGGCTGAGTTTACCAGCCTGTAAAAATGATGGCGATCTGGGTAGTTGACACCTTAAATTGCACCCTACGAGTTGCCATCCATCTGCAAGCCCAGTAGATGTGAACGTGTTTTGTGTCCTCCTTAGGGAGCAGGGAGAATGCCTCTTAGCAGGTCGCTGATGGTGTCTTCTGCTGATTTTTTTTTGTTCCTCTTGTGGCAGCGGGATCTTTGGGATGAACGTGAGAAAGCCCTTTCAGCCCTCTCTTCCATCTGGTTACTATGGAGGGTCCCTGTTATGAGAAATTCATTCTGACAGCCTAGAGGAAAGAGATACTGGTCCCTTGAGGAGCTAGMTATAAAATATATGGAGTTGGGCATGATTTCAAATGCTTGTCTGGATTTCCTGTGCAACGTGTGGGGTGTCACGCAGAGGCAATGACAGTAATGCTTCCACAGGCACTGTGTCAACAAAAGCAGTGGGAGGCAGAGTCTATATTCTGTTGATTGCGTTTTAGGGCTCTCTGTGTGAGTGCAGGGTCCCGACAGTCCATGCTCAGGTGCGCTGGCGACGCGTCTCCGCTCTTCCCTCTGTTGCCTCAAGCTGTTGGGCCACGGATAGTAAATATCCCTATTGTGCTACTTTTCCAGGCAGAGCTGCCTTCCTGGAGCTACCTGGAGTATCTTGTGAAAGTCATGCATTTTAGTAAGAAGGATGTTAGTTATGGTACAGTGTGRTAAAGGTGTTCAGGTATTGCTAAGTCATGCCATGTTGATTAAGACATCTACGTAAAATTGGGAATGTGCTTTCCTACAGTTTGTTAGGAAAATAAATGATTAATCTTGGTGGCTTTTTAATATTTTYATATGCCTATTTTTTTAGACTTCTGTGAACCTAAGATAGTGGATTGAGATATGCTTCAGTGTACCATCAAAAATATCAGACAAGATACCAAATATAGTTATTTTTGACATGAAACTTGAAAAATAGGAAGCCAAAATGTTACTTCCTATTATTTTCAGARCTAAAAAATGCCTACAGTATCTAAACAGCCTTCTGAGGACTTTCTTAATGTTTATATAACTAATGTAAACATGAAAACATTTCTTCCTCTAGTCTTTTGTGTATTTATGTATCTTGTTTCATATGACACTGGTGTAAAATGTTGCAGTGTGCTCAGGGGACCATTGGAGCAGAGGTGTGTCCTGGGGAGGTCATGAAGTCGCTTATTTCCTGCTGGGAAAGTTGTGCATAGTGGGCTTAATTCACTGATACTTGCAAATTTATATATATATATTTAYTATTTTTTCTCCTCTGACACACTTGATCCTTGGTCTGTAGTTATATTGATCCTTGGTCTGTAGAGATATTCAGCCAGGACATTTTTGGGTTGATTCCGCTGATCTAACTTTAGCGCAGTAGAAAACTGCTTGTGGATTTAATGTTTTTCTGTCCCCTTTCCATTATTCAAGTCCTTCTCAAAGTCATAAGAAATAGGGTATCTTTAGCTTGATAAGTTTTGTGAGTGGCTTTTCTCCCTAAGTCTTTTAAAAATGTCTAGTATTGCTGTTGCTTCAGCTTCTTACCTACCCTGGCAGAAGCAACCACAAGTAGATTGATTATTTCTTTATCTTTCTTAGACATCTATGTTATCAAAATAGATTATAGCTTTAAAAGTGCATTCTGAAATCAGAAGTACTTTGCCAATTCATGCAAATAGATTGTATCCCATTACCTTGTTTCTGCATGGAATGCTTTTTTGCGTAGTTCCTTCTATGTTTCGATAAAAACCGAGCTGATGTGATATTTCAACTGCTATCACCAGTATTGAAGGGCCTCTAGACCTTGTGTCCTCCCAGGAGCTCTGTGGTCTCTTTAGATTATGGCATTTTTTGTATTTATACGCTTGGTCAAATGTGATTATAGAGGAAAAGTGTTGTGAGCTGTGAATTCCCTTTTGAGGATTCTTCAGCTGTGTTCCGATGTGTGTGTGAAGGCTTATTGTATTGTGAAGGTGAACAGTCCCAGGTCTGCACAGTGAGGTATGAACTAACAAGGAAAACACAAACGGAAAAATACAGTGTGATAGGATTCAGGGTGATCCATGCAAATAACTTCTTGTGRTGTACTAGTAGCACTTAGATCAGTGTGAAGAGTTGTGGTTAAAATGTGGTGATCCTAAATGGACTGTTATCTCTGCGACTGCAATTTGTAAGGTCATTCATAACAACGCATGGACCTCTTCCCCGAGATGCACATATTGCATTGCTTGTTATAGAATAAGATAGAAGCACTGTTGACAGTTGCTTGGTGAGTGGAGTGCCATGGAGTAGAGATACTTTGAAGGAAGAATCATCATTTCTTGAGGATATAATCCTCAAGTCCACAACAAAATGTTTTGTCTGTTTGCTATTTTGTTTTGTTTTGGCTTTGTATTTCCTGATGGAGACTTACCCAGCACTGKGACAGGTTTGTCCTTTCTCCAGGAGGAGCAATGCACTGTAATGAGTTCAGTGATGGACAGTACTGCTGTCAAACTGTGTCTCAGGGTAATGATCAAACTCTCGAGAATTTGATAATGAAAACTACAGCTCATTGGGGTCTTGCATCAAACTTAAGATTGCTTTTTTTTTTTTTAATGTTATCTATTTTTTGCTTCTCTGTGGTCTTCCATGTAGCTCCTTTTCCTCTTCAAATCTTCTCTTCCTGGGTTTAGCTGAAAACCCAATTTTGTGAGTCTGTATTCCTTGGTGTTTGAGTATCACCTTGTCGTCTTTGTATGGTGTCTGTCAGCACCTCTTGACTGCTGCAGAGAAGTGTGATAAATGGCTAAGTAAAGTTGTCTTTGCGGAGGAAAGTGGAGAGGATTGGTGTAATTCTTGAAGTCTTTTGCTGTGTGAAAAATAAGTTATCCTGTAATGTAATATTGGTCACACAAGGTAGCTTGTACCATGGTCATTGGATAGTACAGGGAAACCTAATGTACTAGGAATATGTACATATTTTAGGGATGAATGAGGAACTCTTTAACTCAGAGTAAATTCAGTGCAGTGAGACCATTTATTTTCTTTCATATGTTGCAAAGTCAAAGAGACAAAAAGATTAAATTTTGAGGGATTAAGCYCAGCATGTAACTTTAAAAATGATGTTTACTTCTCAACACTAAGTGGGGAATACATATTTATAATTCTCTAAAATTTCTGTCTTACGTCAGATGTGAAGAATAAGAAGGCAACTCAAGGCTGACCAACAGATAGTAGAAGTAGATGATAATAAAAATAAAAATACGTCGGAAGGAACCTTCATGCATATGTTTAATAGTAGTCTCTTTTTACTATCACACTTTTGTAGTCTATGTGATGCATGCTCAAGATATTTTGCTAAAATGAGCAACCTTAATCCCGAGACCTATATAATAAAATCTAACTTAGTATTAGTGTCTGGTTGTTACTTATTTATTCTTTTTCCCTCTGACATGTAGACTCCACTCTACTGGTGTGGAGTATTGATGAGTAGCCTCAGTAGCCCCTGGTGCCCTGGAACTTTATAAATGGCACARTATTGGGGGGTAAATGAGTAAATATTCAGGCTAAGGGCATTATGTGTGTAATGTTGAAGCTAAGGGCATTCCAGCTTAGCCACTTGCAACACAGACTTTCATCTTCCCTCATTACCAGGCTCTGGGAGGCACCTAGCAAGTGGCTTTTGACAAGGTCTTTCAGATTTTTTTTTTCCATGGGCAATATCTCCCTGAAAATGCCCCATCTCTTCTTACTGTTAATAATAACAATAAGATGTGTCTGCTCTTCCTGATCTTTCCTTGCAGCCCCAGCTTTGATGAGCTTGTGCCCGATACGGAGGCAGCCGCAGCCCTGTCCAGCCGTGAGGGAAAAAATGAGGCAGAGGAGGGGACATGGAAGCTGATCTAACAAGGTCTAAGGCTCAAAAGATGAAGCTACTTTATTTTTAATATATACATATATGAGGTTCTTAGTAATTCTGTTGATGTTGGTACTTGGTTTGTGTGTTCATTTTTCTTTTAATTCTCTGGCTTTGAAAGACTGAGTAACCCATGCTCTGATATTTGTAGTGGTCACTTGCAGTGGGTAGGAAGATGTGCATATCTTTAATTTTTAGAAATGTAACTCCTTTTATATCTGAAATTAATTAGGCTAAATTAAATCCCCCAGTTCAAAATAATCCTTTAGTTAATAACAAGGACAACTAGCATTTCTATATAAATATAAAATTGAAGCAAAATGGAAATTCTTTGGCTTGCAGTCAAGGTACTTTTTCTTGYGTTTTCAATGTAACTGTTGTTTTTCAGTAACATGCATAGTACTGTCTGTCTTCCTCTGAAGCTTGCTGATTTTCATCTTGTTTTTCTTCCTAGGGCTGTCCAATATTGTATTCAAATTAGTACATGGGTTATTTCCAGAGAACAGGTTTTGCCAGCATTTCAATCTTCATGTTGTCTTATTCTTACTTAACAACTTCCTTAAATTGACTTTCCTGATAGCTTTTTATCCCAGTCTTTTCTTTCAGTTACCTGTGTCTAGAAGTTGTTGTTCCCTGCATAGTTTCATTGCCTCTAAATTTTTGGAGGTTGATTGAGGAAGGGAGGTGGAGCGTGAGAGGTGTTAAGTGATGAAGGTTCCCCCTTCGCACTTGCTTTTTGTGATTTTGTCAGTTCTATTAGACTTATATGTGTTTACTTTTTGTTTTCTTAAGCTGTTTTAGCTTCAAAGTGTTTTGACTACAGCACTAATAGTGGGAATGGTGCCTTGGACCCTGCTGTGGTCCTGAGGCCAGCTGGCGTGGAATGACATTTGTCCGCTCTGTCCAACTTTGGAACAGGTAGCTGCCTGCGCGCCGCCGCTTGGGAGTTTTCCCTGCTATGTGACGACCTTCACGCTGTTCCCAGGACTTATTTGGGAGAGTGCAATTGGCCCTGACATATTTTTGTCAAGGCCTGTTCTAACAAGATGATTTACATYTCAATGCCTGGGAAAGTTTCAGGCATTAGACACTGATGTTGCTGTGGACTTCTAGATTTAATTTCTCAAAACTAATAGTCAGCCCAGTTACTAGCTAGAGGTTAGCTCAGTCGCGTTGTGATGTGCCTCCTGAAAGCCCTGTTCTGTTGATTGTTAATACCAAATCTTGTGTTTTSGATGGTTCCATTAGCTGTCCTGAAAAACAACAAAACAAAAGAATCAAAAAGAGACAAATCACCTGTCCCACAGTCCCTCAAAACCCTCATCCGCCTGAATTTCCTTGTCTAGGGAAGCAGGCAGTCTTTGTCTTTAATTTGCTCGCTAGCGATATGAGAGACAACAGATTTCTAGCTTGCAAGGCTGGGCAGCACAGATGGCACTTCACATGGCCCAGAGAAATGGGACTCGGGGGGAACGAAGCACAGCATAC
This sequence comes from Nothoprocta perdicaria, assembly GCF_003342845.1. NCBI lineage: Eukaryota > Metazoa > Chordata > Aves > Tinamiformes > Tinamidae > Nothoprocta > Nothoprocta perdicaria. Next base: position 983,433 of record NW_020454716.1, read on the forward strand.
GTTTCCTGGGGTTTGCGAGCAGCTAAATGAGGTCCAGTACTTGGTGTGTTTTTCCCAGATTTCCCCCAAATGTGACAAATGCAAGTGTGTAATATGTTAATGTAATATAACTATAGCAGAAGTGAGACTTTGCAGAGTTAGAAATATAGCTGTGGGAGCACCAAACAATGCAAATCTGTCTTCTAGGAATAATGTGATATGTCAACCTGGGTCATGTATTTTTGAAATAAAGAGGAAAAGTGAGTCAATTGGTTGGGTCAATGTGTTTTAAAGACTGGGAGCAGGAARGAGCTTAAGGAAACTGCAATGTCTGGCCAGGAGGGAAAATGCTCGGTTGGTTTATTACATTCAGTTTGACCTTCTTCCTTTTAGGAAGCAAATAGGTTAAAAATGTTTTTATATTYGGGGTGTTAATAGCTTAATCTGTATATTGGCTGCTAAAATGTCCATAAAAAATCCTTGGATTGCCCTCTTCTGACCTGTTTGYGTGTATTGGTTTTGATTTGTGCCTTAATAACGGTTGTGTGTGGAGTTTTCAATATCATAAAGTGACGTTATACCTTGCAGCAAGGGCTTTATCTTCCGGTAAGGATAAGCACTTTACGATGCTGAACTTGGCACCTAATTGCTATTTGCGCTGTTGAGAATGGCATGCATTGGAGTGGCAAAGTGCTGTTTGATAAGCAGAAACAGATGTGAGCCCTGACTTTTAGAGCTGTTTCRGAGGACTTTGACAGGAGATAAACTGCCTCCCAAACCGTGTCCCGGTTGAKTGAAGTACAGTTGTGCGCTGAACAGGTCCGTGCCCTCCTTGCGGCTGCAGGAGTCAGGCCCTTCGCTTTGGAGGGGATCCTTCCCTCCAAGCAGCAACGATCCTGGGCACCTGACRGGGTAACGACTAATTCTTGAGCGCCTTTCTCCTCTGTGCAGTGCACGCTAGGGAATTGGTATTTGATCCTTACGCTTTATGGATTAGCTATATTACAGTTTTTCTTTAGCTCTTGTCAGTAAGGAATCTTAGACTGAAATACTATTTTTTTTACTTTTGTTTAAGGAAATTTGTTTAATATCAGCAAACATTGCTAGTAGTCAGAAAGGTTTCTGGAATGTGAAAAACAAAGTTCAGTTTTTCAACTAAATAACTGATTCTGCACATTCTCTCTTTTCTTAAAGCTAGAAAGCCCTTGTTTAAAGCTTTACTTGGTTGGCAAAAGGATTTTTTTGGTTCATCAAACGTTCACTGTAATGTTTTAGCTGTCAAAAGAAAAAAGCCCTTGTTGGAATAAATAGATTTTTTTACTTTATAGTATTTTTCTGAACATCGTTTTAGTCAGCTCTGCGAGCCAGCAATTGTTGTGTGACCCAGATCCTGATCCGCTTCCTTTGCCGACGCTGTGGCTGTGTGCGAGTAACGTGATTCTAACACAGGCAAGATGGTTTCTAGCTCCCAGAAAGGATGGTTAGGACCAGCCCACAAAGAGTCGGTTCATTTACATTTAGAGCACGATTTATAGCTCTGATAACACTTGCAACTYGGGACCCAGGCACTTGGAAAGAAAAGGACTATTGCTTTCTTAAAGAAGAATGAAAGAGAGTTTGGCAAAATAAATCTTGGGGAGGAATAAGCATACYCTTGTTAAGGGTTAGGGTGTATATGAGGGAGAGAAGAACTGAAATAAGGGATATGTAAGGGTTCTGATTTAAGAAATCCAAGGAATATAATTTAGTTACACATCTTGTTTGCAAAGTATAGGGTTAAATCTTGAACTAGTTTTAGAGAATGAGAGCTGGAGAGAAAGGAACTTTGTAATTCAAGATGATCCTCAGTGCATTTATGTAAAAGGCAGTAAGGTAGATCTTGGAGGTAGAAATTAAAGCATATGAAATTTCTTGGTACTAAATTAACTGGAATCTCTGAGAAGAAATAAAGSAATTGAGGAAAAAAATGACTTTGTCATAGTGTTTTTAATTTTACAAATCCTTCTCTTCAGGACTTATTGGTAGCCTGCAGAGGAGGGAATATTTTTAACGATATATATACATATATATATATAGGAGACAAATATAGGAGACAAATATATATATATATATATATATTTGTCTCCTTCCTTTATGCGTAATTTATGTTCTGTTGTTTCTTCCATCCTCTTGTGATGCAGAGGCAATTTGCCATGGACTAAAGATGGGTTTTTTGTATAAGCTGTTCAGATTTGTCCTGTGGAATTGGGAAAATTGTCCTGGTCTGTGATATGGATCCAATGTCCGTGTGCAAAGTTAAATCTATTTGCCCTAGTCACATAAGGTAGTGATGTTTGCTCTTTGTTTTCCATCCTGTTTTCCTGAGGCCACATTGATATTTTCATCTAACGTGTGCGATTGTTTCAGGGACCTGTGATGTGCTTGGCAACCTGTTCTTTTGGTATCGTACATTCAAGTTTTGTGTGTATTTCAARTTCATTTAAATTTCTTAATGAAATGAAAAAAATGAAAAGAAATGAATTTCTTAAATACTTAATGAAAAGTATTAATGAAACGTTTTGGGCTTTTTTTAATTGGTTCTTTCTTGTAATGCAGGAGACTGGGTTAAACATTCTAGGTTGTAYTGGACTCTTTTCTTCAAGTATAGTTCTATAGATACTCATTTATTATAAAAATAAGGTCGTGACTAATGCCTGTTCATCCGGAAATTCAATGTTAGAACATGGAGTGTATCCAAAATTTGCTACCTATTATGTTGGGCCATGACATTTATCCCTAAAAATATCTCTGTAAAAGGCAAAAGGGGCAGACTTATCTAGAAGGCACTAATTAAGCCAGTAATATTTATGAATCTTGCTGAGGTGACTGAAAAACAAATGCAGAGACTTTTAAAGTAGTTGTAATTTTTATGTTATAAATAGACCTCAGTTACCATGCATGTGTTAGCAACATTAGTCTGGAAAATCATTWTTATTTTGGTAGCTCTCAAATTTTAAATGATAAGTTGTTATGATTTTATACAAAGCTTCACCCCTGCCCGCAACATAGCAATAGATTTATGGGGAAAGAAAAGAAAATCTGCTGGTCTTATGCACACTGACTTAGGTAAAGGCATTTGCTACTTTTCTGTGGATTGTACCACTTTGTAATGCTTGGAGTTCCTCACTTGGCTTAAAAATAAAACAAACAAACAATAAAAAAAAAAAAAAAAAAAAAAAAAAAGTGAAGTAAGGATAGAAAAAAAAAAATTGGAATTTTTTTTCCTCTCCTCAACAGTGTCAACAACTGTTAAGTGGCTACTTCAGTCTGGTTTGTGTGTCAATGTGAATCAAATCCACAAATATACATGCTTTTTTTCATTGTTTTCTGTGTTTTGTTTATCTATTTTAGTACATATCAGTTGGAAATTTTGCTTGGATTTGGTAGGCGTGATAAATTGCTTGATCCAATGGGTCGCTGGCCTCTTGGTGCCGCTTGTAATTCTATTTCTTTACAAGTAAATCAACATGCAATATATATTATTTTCACTGCAATGTAGAAATTTTAACATTTCTATTATGTTTACAGTGAGGCGGTCTGACAGAATCTGTCTCCCACACATTCATATATATATATATATATGCGTGCACACACACACGCATATATATATATTCACATAGTACACTTTTTATCTGTTATTAGGAGTATGAGTATGGAGATTTAAGATGATATAGCACAATGATTCATGTAAAATTAAAAGTAACCATTCTTTTAGGTATTGTTCCTTGAAACAGGAGGGCTCCAGACGCATTTTTGCTAGCGTATGGACTGGCCTTTAGCTGACAGTTTAACCTCTTCATTTTTGTGAAATGAGTGGTATAATTAATTTGACGAGAAGTGCAATAAAGGAACTATATTTCTTTTTTACTGGAAAGCTAGGAACTTGATGCTATCCTGCGTATAAGATCTAACAGTTATTTTTTGTTTGCATTTCCGAGATTTGATTCCTGTAAAAGTCTTACCTTTTTAGTGTGCCACCTTAGCTGAAGCTTAACCCAACTACGCGTCTCGAAGTGAAGCCAGGCCATCTTGCTCTTTCCCCCAGGCATTCCCTCTGTAGAGTTCATGGGCTCTGTCCTTGTAGATGGTGATTATTTAAAGTAATTCTTGATGTGAATGAAGATGTACGGAATACAGTCTTGTCCTTTCTCTGGCTGCTGATCGTTCTGTGGCTACATGTGCCATCTAAGGGTTATCGGTTGAGCTTGCTCATTTAGCAATACAGCTTCTATACTTCTCTTTTAAATATCAAGTCATTTAACATACATGAAAAATAATGCTAATCTGCCAGAATTCTAATTGCAGTGAAAAGCAAATAGCAGAAGAATTTATTGTCTATTTTTCTTCACCCCTGCTCATGATACTGCTGTTTCTTTAATTGGTTTCTTACTTTGCTTCCACTGACTTCCCTGGTTTTGCCCCGTTCCTTGAAGGCAGGTTCACAATTAGCTTTTTCAATTTTGCTGTTTTGAAGACTGTTTGCAGCTCATTTTCTCTTCCTGTTAGATGACCCACAGTCAGCCCACAGTTTAGTAGTATATAATTGCTCTGAATTAGTGAGACCACCCGTGTAACATCGTGTGAGAACTCCATGCTGTCCTAACTCCATACTATCCTAACAGGACAGTATGTGCTAATAAACAAGCTGAACCAACCAAGGTTATTTGCTTACTTCTGGTTTAAAGGCACAGCCTATTCTTTTCCATTTGTCAACTATTTCAGTTTGAGTAGTTTTCTATATTTAGCTTCTGGACTAGGTATTAGGACTTTGGTCCTGTATTTTCCTCAGTGTTTTTCCTAAGGCTCTAGCAGTGTCTGCCTGTTCACATGTGTTTATTTTTGCTTTCATAAGGGTTGTGCTGCAAGCTGGTTGTCTAATCACAAATACGATGACATTCTAAGCAATATTTTTAATAAGAATGGGTGGTTGCGTCATTTGGATCTTGCGTGGAATAGAAAAAGGATGAAAGTATGGGTAAAGCAAAAGAGCATAAAAATTAACTGGCTTTTCTTTTCCTCTTCTACCTTCAGAGAATTAACTAGGCTTCAAAATGAAAGTGAGAAAGAAGAGTCACTAGAAGTATTAATCTGAACAAGAATTATTGCTGGTAAGTAAATACTTTTCTTCTTCTGTGAGGTTGCTTTTCCTGAGACAATAGTTAGTTCTTCATGTAGTTTCTTTGCAGTTGTCTCTGTTACAGACAATGTATCTGGAAATTGCTGTTCTGATGACAGATGATGGTCAGTTGGAAAAAAACAAACTTCACAATAGACCTKTTGCGTCCTTTGCAAGATATTTTGTTGATGTGATGTAAGAATGTCCTTTTTGTCAGATTATTCACTTAATTGGTCARTCTGATGCCCACTTCACCTTCCTTTTCTCCTTGTACCCATTCCCTCTCCCCCTTAAAAAGAAAAAAATCTTTAATAGATAGAATATATATCCTCTGTCTCATATGCAAGGCTCTTATTCTGTGGCAGTGTTCTAAGCCCCTTTTGTTTGTGCTGGAGTTGCAGATATTGCATGTATTTGTCATGCCCAGGCCTTGGGCGTAGACCTTACTCTATGTGTTTATTTTCTCTTTGAAAATTGTAAGTAACTACGCCATTAGATTTGGAAACTATTGAGTGCTATGGGATATCCTAAATTCAGTGCTAGAACTTCTCAAATACTAGAAAGCATTAAAAACTTAATATTAAAGCTTCTCAAAATTCAAAAGGGCCGTACAGGGAATATAATACCATTTAAATAAATGAATAAGCAACTGTATTAAACTATATTAACTGTATTAAAAATGATTAATGAATCACAAAAAAAGTATCAGAAAATACAGGCTTGTCAAACAAAAATACAGGGGAACTTCCTGGTCATTATCTTTGCTAGCTCTTGGGTGGAATATATTGCTCCAAGATCTGTTAAAAGTAGCTTCCACCAGGAAGGAAAAGAGGAAGACAAAATGCTGGCCTTGCTATTTCTTTGAGTTCTATCAACAAGGCAGAATTTCTGTTTATGTATTAACRGATCAATTGCACATATAAATATGTTGAAACTAAGGCCAGAGAAATGAAGCGCACTGGAAATCTAAAATTCTCTTTGTAAGGGAAATAATAACYAGTTGGCCAGTTTGTCAGATTTGGAAGGTAATTTGGCAGTCTGTATATTATGAAAAGCAATTTAGTGTTTTTTTTCCTTGTGCTCTTTCCRAATACTTTTGAGCAGGTGCCTTTCTATGCCGTGATTGCCATTGAAAGCATAGAGCAGCCCTAGCCCCTGCTGCATCTAAAACGGTAGCAACCACTGTAGTACTTCTACACTTGTGTCGTCAGCTACTCAGCAGTTTGTCCAGCCTGTGTGTAGCTATAAGCTGTGATGAGGAGTGCCCAGTTCTGCTGAGTGGTGGCAGACCCCTCCTGAAACCAACTGCTCTAACTCCGAGAGATTCTCGTAGGCAGAACATAATGGATCCTCCTTGCATCCTCCTTCCCGCCACCCCTCCTTTAATGTAGTGAGGAAAATAAATCTCTACTTTCCAGCAGTGGTCTTTGATTGAGGAATCAGGTACCTGAAAGACAGTTTTTGATCAGGAAGGAGGAAGAAATAGTTTAGGAGGCTACTTCCTGACCAGAATTTTTACCTCTAGAGAAGCTGAGAAAAATAGAGATTGGAGGTGTAGGACGCTAGAATCAATGCAACAGGACCATTCAGTAGAATGTCCCGGCAGGAAAAAAGGTAGAGGGATCGCTGTTTGCCTGGAAGATGGAACAGAGACTTTATTTTGTTTCCCAGGGAGCAGACGTGTTATAGAATATTGTAGAGCAGCACCACACTCCACCAACATTAATCAACAAAGCGCTACTTTTACCAAATTCAGCACGTTACTGATAGCATTTTTACCCTTTGTCTCAAACAAGAATGTTACAATGTGTAATAGTAACAAGAATACTTGATTCTGTGAGATTCAGCTCAAATTCAGAACATTGCCAGTTACTTTTCAGCCAAAAAAAAGTGCATTCAGGAGTGTGGTGCACCTTCTTGTGCAGTAGTAAGCACTCCTTTCTCATCTCTGGCCTTGGGCAGAGYTCACATGGCAGGGTAGAGGTAGCGTAGTTCAGCATGAGTATTGGCATTACATTCTGTCACTGAATATGGTCTTCTCCTCGCAAACTGCTACCTCGTTTTCAGAAAGTCCTATTTTTCTAAAAGACTCTCCTGCCCAACTGTGTTAACATTRATGACACTTCATTAATTACAAAAAGAATGTTCTTTTTCATTTCATGATTAAGATTGGTTTGGGAAGGCAGGACTGGTGCATCTCTTTCCCCTTGGTCTTACATATTTTAGAAACTTCCTTGTCTTAAAACGTTCTTTTTTTTTTCACACGTGATAGTTGCAGTGCTGTGCAGGAGGTCATGCTTTTCCTGGCCTTTTGCCTGTGATGATAGCTATTTACTCTAGATTTCCAATATCCTGCTGACTGCCTGGTGGCGTGGTCTGCGATGGGAAGGTTGCAGAGGATAATTGTTCTTTTCTGCCCCCTTGTCAAATAACTTTGATTTTGTTGTCGTTACTGCTATGTGGCAGTCATGTTTGACATGAGACCCCATAAACGTAACCTCCTCTGTCTGAAGGATGTGAGAAGATTGCTGATTGTCCTGTAACTGTAACAGTGAATGATCTTATAACTTGGTGCTTTTTGTCACGGGCTCAGAAGCACTGCTCAGCACTGTGCAACTGGTCCATGAATGTTTGCAGCAGTTGGTGATTTTAATGTGCCATCTGTATCATGCATCCTTTCTCCTTGATTATCTCATCTTCATTTCAGCATGGTTTGCTAGTTACAGGAGTCGTGGAAATATGAAAAGATGTGTGCTTTTGTTATAATGCTCCACTGATCTGAGAAGGATTCGTGTTTCTTTTGTAGGGTGTCAGAAAAATTGGAAACTGGTGTGGTGAGCCATAGATTCTCTAGTCATTTTGGTTAAAATGTTTTTATGTACTTTATATTTCTAAACTAAGGCATTTATGCTTTACATTTGCATTAAAGGCGCTTAGTCCAATTTTTCCCGGTGGTTTCATTCAAATAATTTTTCTAGTTGTATTCATCTACTATTTTCCATGTCTTACTATTTCAGAGTGATGTTTCATGCTTTTCCTGGGATAGTCTACAAAATGAAGTTAGTCATACCTAGACTCTGTGTTTTTCAGTTGATTATTGTGACTGTTAACTGCCAGATAATTCTTTAAGCAACTGGTTTATGATATGAAATGATTTCTATGGCAAGCCTGTATTACTAAGTCCTGTTGGAAGGGTCAAGTTAATGAAGATGCATCTGAAATTATTTTGCAAAATGGGAAGGCTGAACACGCTTCAGTACTTCCTAGTGTTTGGAGTGATATGTTTCTGAAAACTGCTTCTGTTCTGGAATATCCATCTGCCTTGAGTCGAGTGCTCAGCAATAGCATGAACTTGTCATTTGAGCATTCCCCAAAATCACTACATCAGGAGTATGCAACTAACCCGTAGCTTTTCCAACTTCAATTTCTATTCCTTTCTGTTTATTCTTTAAGGTTTGCTACCTGGTGCTTTGAAAGTGTTCCAGGGAGTGTCTCCAGAATGCAAACAGAGTAAGCTAMTTTCTGAGTTTGGGAACATTTTACAGCAACATGTTAATGCTGGAGAGGGTTATCATTTAGGTGCCTTACTAGAGCAGGGACCATTACACAATAGGCTAAGGAAATGGAAAACTCTGGGGCTCTGTTCAGAAAATTACTGGAATGCAATTCATTCATCCTAATGGCTTCAGGGAGTATCTTAATARCATAAGCTCTCCCACCCCCTCTGTCTACCTGTCTTTCTTCCACATGCCTTTTGGAACAATGATCTGTCAGATTTGGGCTCTGCAAATCCTTTAGATTTGTCTTGTGACTTTTTCTCATTTCTTTTCTAATTGCCCTATATCAAAGGATTACTCATTGTCTGCATTTCGTTTATTCCTTTGCCTTTACTCTTTGGTTTAGTAAGTGGTTGTAAACAAATCAGCTGGAGATGGAGCTGATGGCAGACAGTGTGAGACTTTTTCCCACTGCATAGCAAATACAGTCATTTTATCCTATATGATTTTCTAAAATCTGTGGATCTTCTCCAACTCTCTGTGTACTGAGGTTCAAAACAAGCCCTAAAGAAGCACCAGCAGAAATATTTGGCTGATAATTTAATGGAGAAAATGAGTAGCTTTTTTTTGTTGTTTTGTGTTTTTCATTTTTTTTCTTTTCTTTTTTTTTTTTTTTTTTTCGAATTAGTGCCTCTCTATGCGTATGCACGGTTCTTCCCCATGCAGACACTCAAGTCATTGCTAGCTACTTCTGCTAGTCTGTCTTGGTCTTGCATTTCAAAACTCTACTATTTCTTTAGTGACTGAGCTTGTGTGTGCACAGCTACTAATCTCTCCTTCCTTTTTTATTTTTTTTTTTTGAATTTTGCATCTGAATTTTTTTTAGCAGGCAGAGTATTAACATGCTGTGTCTTGTTTTCCTTTTTTTTTTTTGATACAAGTGCAGTCTCTTTTCTGAATGCAATTTATTCCGAATAATCAAGTGTCTCATTCGTGTGGAATGATTGTTATTCACAGTGCCCACAGTGCCAACTTCTTGTGGGCTTTGCTAACAAAGTAGGAGTGAAGAAAATTAGAAATCGGTAAAAAATGAAATTTGGGAGGAAATTTTCCCCTAGCAGTAGTGAATTAAGGAAAAAAAATAATCTGTGCATGCAAAGGTTCATGAGGAAATGGTGTGTTATTCATGATAGTATTTGAAAACCCTTTTGAATAATTCATGAAAAGACTAAAAATGTGTATTTTACATTCCATAAGCATAAAGTTGGTAGGAACGCAATTTTTAGTTATCCTCCTACCTCCTCAATTGTTCTGTATTTGACTAATGCAGTTATGTGCACTTGCATAGCATCCAGGAAATTTTCCAGTTTAGTTTAATTTGTTCTGATCCAGCATTAGCAAATGTCAAAATACTGCTTCAGATTTATTTCTGCTTCAAGGAGGAGTTACAGTGTGAGTTTTTAGATGGAGTTAAATTCAACCCACTAGATTAAAGGTATAATTCAAATATGGTGGACTTTTTTGGTGTTATGATCATCATATATATATAAGAGAAAGAACTGTGGCACATAATTTTATCTAGCAGTTGTTTTTTTGTGCATAAACTTTATCTGTTGTGTTTTGTAATGTAMACTTTGTTTAAAAGCATGTTCCAAATTCTGACAACAAATAACTACTTTTATATTTGTGCATAACTGTACAATTCTTAATTAAAATCTGAAACAAATGTCATTCTTCAGTTTGTAGATCTAGTTGTCAGTACTTTTTTTCCTAGTATGAGATTCTTTTAAAATTGGGGAAATTTTTACAATAGAGTTAGAAGCAAATGAACACAGTGCTTGCCATCATTACTGCAAAAAGCAAGATACACTGCATGTTTAAACTGTGTACTGCATTGCACATGTTGAACTAAGTGCTTGAATGTGATGGAAATCAGTGAGGGGAAAAAAACAAACAAACAAATAAACTTGGATTTGGGGATATTTAAGTTGGAAATATTTTTATCTTCAGAGTTCCCTTTGCTAATTAAAGTGAGATAAACTCAGATAATCAGTCTACATAGATTACCTTCCATTCRTTTTTCCATAGTGAGTTTTCCTCACTGAAATCTTAAATCTATTTATAACTATTGATACCATTTTAAAATGAGGGTGTATGAAGGTACAAAGTCCTGTATTTTTAAAAAGAATTAGTTAGGAGAAAATATTATATGGTATCATATTGCTGTGGAGTAACAGTTGACAGTTAACAATGCTAAATGATACGCTTACCACTGTGTTTTAATATATTTTTTTTTCTCTATCAGAAAACAAAAACATTTTGCCACACATTTGCATGAGAAAAAGATTCTAAAAAGCATTCATTAATAAAAAATATCTTGAGCTATTACAGTAGTAAATGGTGAAAGTGCAGCATAAATTTTCTCATATGTGCATGGTTACCTTTTGCTTCATKTACTTTCCCTCTGTGTTGCTGTCTTTGATATTGATTTGAAGTGAATTTAGTAAATAAAGAGTTACTGAAATTGATCTGGCTCTCATATTCAGGTCGCCTTTTGTTTTTGTTTATTTAAGAAAGCTTAAATCAGTTTTGATCTCCTGGATGCTGATATCCACCAACATTTACAGTATGATCATCCATCTTCAGAAGTGTAAAGTAGTTTCAGGACTGAAAGGCAAAATATTTTATTTTACACTATAAAGGAAAGGAGTTTAATGAAATAATTTRGCAGTCCTGATTTTGCTCTGAGTTTAAGAAATGTTTTCATAGAATTGTGATACATGTTCTGGAAGTAACTCAGGTTATGAGAACTTCTCTTTCTCTAGAACTTGTTGAATTAAATAAAGGAAAAACTTCAAATACGAGGTGACACTTACTAGTAGTCACAAAGTCGTTTCTGTGGTATTTAGTCAATAACCAAAAAGGTGTTATTTTTTATGGCTTGTAGAACTAGTTCTACAATTTTTCCACTGAGCATCATAGTACTTGTTAATATCAGCTGAAATTGCTGTAGCTCAGCATCTCAAAAACTGAAGCCAGTTCACAATTGATTCTGTGTTCTTTTTTCAAATTACTACTTTTGATTTCAGGTTGCTACACTAATGAAAAATACAGGAATAGCAGATGTTTTTGGTCCAGGCTTTGAGTAAGCTGATGTTCTCCTTGCCTTCCGAAGAAGAACAAAAAGACAGAGAGTTAGAATTGCATCTGAGGTACTGTAATAATATACTAACATATTTTATTCTGATGTTTTTACATATACAAGTTGAAGTTAAGAAGGTTGTAAAATAAAATTTATTCAGACTTTTTATGTGACTATTTTATTCCATCATCACAAAAATGTGCCTGTGGAAGGCAAAAGCCATTGGAGACCTGATATGTGTGAAAAATTCAATATAGTATAAACATTCCTTATTAAAGAAAGAATTCCAGTGCCTGTGGTGTTGATAGCATTGCATTAAAACTGTATTGAGGGGTGGGGAGAGGAAAGTAAATGACATTTACCTCTTTGTCACTATTGATAGTTGACTAATTTTCAATGTTTAGTTCTCTATTTACTGAACTTTTGGGATATATGAATAATGACATAAGCATTTTTTGGAGTCTGAATTACATAGTGTTCTCTGGATTGCTAAAACAAGTTTCAGTGTCTTTTTCTCCTCACAGGCATATAATTGTAATGCTTTATGATTACTTAGATTTTAAATGATCATATGTGTTTTGGTAGCCTCAACCTCCCACTCTATATAACATGATTATTAAATAGACCAGGCACCAATACATTGAGAAYGTAGTATTGCTATTCTGTGTTTCCCCATATTTCAGTAAATTGTTTATTTGACATCATATGCGCAAATGTATATAGACATAAAAGGGAAAATGAATTCTCCTCCTCCAAATTGATGACTGAGCATTGTTCTGAGAGGACTGAAAAGAGCTTGGTTGCAGAATGAAAAAATTTGAAATTGTGTAGGTATTCACAGGTTCTATTGTGTTTGTTCCTGAAAATTTTTGTGTGCTGATTGCAGCTGACATTTTGAGTGTTTATGGATGCTTGTATGAGTGCTAATTACAGGATCAAGATCTAAGTTAGGAGTTTGAAGCAGGAACAATAAGTCCTTGAATAGGGAGGGGATGAATTACACCAGTAGCAGTAAATGATACAGATGTTTCACTGTTCTGCCTCGTGAGCACAGCTTTATTTATTACATCAAATGAACCTGTTCTGTGCGATCTGCTTYTGTTATAAATAGTAAGTGTGCACGTGTGTGAAAATGTTGTAAATAGATTTGTAAGTGGCATGTGAACAGGAAATGTTAGCAAACCCAGACCTCAGTTGGATATAAAAATCACAGAGAAATGCTTACCTCTGGTGAACTAACCTGCCCTTCCTGGMCAAACATGGCATGTTTATGTTTTTGCTTATTTTGTTGTTTGATTTAGTCTACAAAGGTCTGAATGCCTACAGCTAGGCCATTTTTAAGTATACGATAGGAACTTCTTAGGAAGAATGGTAACTGCCTTAATGACTGGTGGAAGCATYGCCTAATATGTTATGATTTCAAAATTGTTCTCAATTTGCTTGTGTATTTCAGTGTTTCTTTATTTAGAATCAAATAACTTAATATCCTGAATGGAAGCAGTTACMGTTTTTTTCTGAATAGCCTAATTTCAGCATCCTTAAATGAGCTTGTCCTTAATAAGACGCTGTTTCCAGAGAAGAGTGTTGTAAATGCTGCATATRCAGAAATAATTATTGGGATTTTTCAATTGATTTGCCGTGAAGAATGGCCAGCCTGTCAGATTAGATAAAGTATGTCTTATGACATTTTTTTCCTATAAGCACTAAAACTTACTATAGATAAGATGTATTTTTAGTAGAAATATATATTTTATGTTCTACTGTCTAAATAACATTCATAACATGTCCATTGTAGAAATGTCTAGGCTGTGAGATATCCCCTTCATCATTSTCTGTTTTATATCACTGTGATCAATAATATAATAAATATAAACAAACAATGAAAGAATATGATGTTAAAAGTAGAATTTATGTCTACTATCTTATAGTCTTTGTAGACAGTGACACTGTAAGATTTACTTTTGCGAAACAAGCCCTAAATTYTCTGGCAATTATGTTGTATATGTACAGAATTCTACTCTTCTTCCCATATTTAAATGCATATACATGCACTACATATGTATTTATGGATATTACATATGTCATTCCAGCCATAAATTATAGCACCCATCAGATGAGCTTTGCATTCCAATAAAAAATAGGCTGCCTACCTATGGCATTTCAGATATTTATGATTGGTAGTTTGGCATATGAAGAATTTACCAAAGAAATACTTTACCAAAAGTCTATCAGAAAATTCTGAATTCCGTGACGGTGTTGAAATGGGGCCATTTCCTTCACTTCTGTTCTTCCCATATTCAAACATTTTTAACAACACTGATGACTGTACGATCCAAACACAACTAGTTGGTCACTAAGTTCTTCTGAGCTTTTGTCTGAAAAATTAATTTCAAAACTCCATTTAGTTCATTTTTCTGCTTTCAGGTGTCAGTAGCAGTTGTTTGTGAAAAAAGTGTAAGAAAGCCAGGCCTGCAGTGATATCTGTCTGGTGCTTCCAGCTTGCTTAGTCAGCTTCTGGTGCCTTTCTTGTTGCAGTATTGCAGTTGCAGTATATCACTGGGTGGATTTTTCTTGCAAGAATTGTTTTAAACAGTTTTTGAACATACGCAAAATTTTGCCTTTGAAAGCATCCGGATTACGCTGAATTTCACAAGTTAATAGTGCCTTTTGAAAATCCAAATATCTGATATCAACTAGGTCTCCAAAATACTGTGGACTCTGGCATTTTGTATGTATCACTGTGCCTAATTTCTAATCTATCTAGTTTCTATCTAATCTAATCTGGTTTCCTCTAATTTACCTCAGGTGGAAGTACAGCTCTCTTATTTCTTAGCTCCTCTCTAGCGCCTGTTACAAGAACTGACGGCTGTTCTTTTCCCTTCTTAGGGTACCAAAGGAGACAAATTTCAATGCCAGAATTCCCCTTACCCTTCTAGATGGTTCTGCCCTGGGACTCTCTGCTCAAGCAAGAATCTGTCAGTCTTGTTCTAGGTTTAGTGGCAGTGCTCTGGCCTTGGCCAGGCTCTTCAGCAAAGTTTGTGCTGGTCTAGAGGGGGTGACTTCTGCAYGAGGCTTCTCAGAACCATGGAGAGCTCTTCAAAGACCAGTTCACGGGCTTGTACCCTGCGGCCCCATAGGATTAAACTGACTGCTGATACTTGTGTCATGTCAATACTAGTATCTTCTTCCATAAAGATTTTTCTTAATAAAAAGGCTGCAAAAACCACAGTTCAGTTTAGGATAGAAAACAGTGGCACAAAATGAATCTCTGTTTATTTTAATAGAGATCACTTTAAACATTTTCTCCCTGATCCAGGCCATTAAAAATCATATTCCAGGATTTTGTTACCTAGTTTTAAAATCATCTAGTCTCTGAACCTCCTGTGTGTAACATGGGAGGCATGTAGCTTATTTCTGTGACTCCTTTCCCAGTTTCTGATTACTGTAAAGCTTTGCCTGCACTTTTTTGCACTTTGCAAAACCTCAACAGCACTCCACTTCTGACTGCATGTATTTTGCATAGCAATTACAAACTTGGCAGCTTTTTCATCTGTCTGTTTATCAACTTGAATTAAAATCATCCATCTGAATTGTGGACAGGTTGCAGTTAAGTTTCTTGACTGTTACATTTCACTTTGATGCCAGCCAAAAGCAGATCCTACCTCTGCTTTTGCTTCTGGTGTTTGAAGCCATTAAGTAAGGAGGATGTGGGGATGCTAGGAGAAGAGAAGATGCAGAAAGTTTCAGCAGCAGTATGAATTGAAAGATGAAATACTAAATAAATAAATATCATCCTTTTTTTTTTTTTCTTTTTTTTCCCTTCTACTTGTTATCTCACCACTGGAATCTAGTATCATCTAGTATCTGCTACCTCCTTAAATTATTGGTTTCTTGAGCTTATTTTGCAGCTGCTACACACTTAGGGGTCTAGGACCTCCTTTCCTCTTCCTTGTGACCTCAGTTTTTATAGGTTAAGCTTCTAGTCAATATACTTTGTCATGTTTCCATTTGAAAGCAATTCATTATCGGAAATCCTTTCATCTTAAGCATAAATTTAAAGTCTCCTGTGGACTTCAGTATTTCATTCTCTTTCACAGATTTCTTCTTCCTTTCACAGATTTATGTTTGCTCTTCCTATTTTCTTTTGGATTAAGTTTCTGTGAAGGCTTAAAAATAGATAATTTGTTTAGGACTGCAGGGGGAAATGGTTCTTGATAGGCGAGTATAAGAATTTATCCTTGACTGTGACGATACCCTTGACTGTGACGATATTGTGTCACAGTCAAGGGTTGTATGGAGTCAATTTGGGAAGCAAACAAGTATAAATGAACCTTATATAATTTTACTGTTAATTTGCTGAGATTTTTTTTTAAATGTCTTCCAAAGACATTTGGTTAATGCAGATAAGACAAAGAACTTTTTACCTACCTGTGTTTTCAGTTAATGTATTATTTTAATAGTTAAGAGGGACTATAAATCTGAAGACTGCTGTATCTGCTGCTTAGTCAAATGCATCTTTAAATGTCATTCCCCCATGGAAGAACATATTATTTCTACAGTCCACTTGCTTATCAGTCTTAAAAGAAAAAACAGCAGTTACTTTTCATCTGATTCTGATAGAAAACCTCAAATGCATTTGAAAAGCAAACTGCTTTTCTCTTTTGCTTTCAAAGTAAAATTTCTTCTTTTTAAAACTGCATAAATTGCCTGTTGAAATTGCACTAGTTCCTTTTATGAAAAAACAATATAAAGAAATGATTATATTTTTTTTTWAAAAAAACCCTCTTAAGTGCCTTATGTTGCAGAAAGTGCAAGCACCATAGGCCTTTGCTTTGATTCCTTAAATGCTAGATAGCTTTGGATCTAGTGCTGTAATGACAAATGGATAAAATATTCTGATCAGTTAAGGTAACAGATTGGAGTGGAAAATCCATAGTTATTAATAAGTAGAATGTGTAATACTTTAAGAAAAAAAGATTCTTTCTCAATGTTACAAGGGAAAATTGAATGGAAGATGTTCCCGTGGAATGCAGAATAGAGCACTGTTTTTTGAATCTGAAATCAGAGCCATATTTTTTTAAATTTATTTTCTTCTTCCTCTCCCTCTCTTTTTCAACAATTATTTCAGTGGCTATTGGACTAGTAGAGTTACTTGTTTATCTCAAAGTCTAAGATTCAGTTGTATTTATTTCCCATTGTTATGGCAAGGATAAGTTGTTCTTCAGATGCGTTGCCCAAGATGAGATATCTTGTTCATGTGAAAGATAATACACAGTGTACATTTTCACATCAAAAGTCATTAGGATGTTGTTTAAATTAAACTACCAGTGAGTTCTTTTATTTCCCAGAATCACAGAACAGCTGCTGCTGACAGGACTCTCCTGGAAATCTAGCCTAATCCCCCTGTTCAGAGCACAGGGAATGAGAGCAGGTTGCTCTGTTTTGTGCCTATCAGGTTTTGATGCTCTCCGAGGCTGGTACTCCACAGCCTTTCTGGCTAAGCTAATCCAATATTTGACCACCCTCACAGTGAGGAAATGAGGGGAAAGGTTTTTTTTCTTTCACTTAAATGATATTTCTTGTTTCCCCAGATCTAGAATCTTACAAAACGTTTGGATGTAGTTATAATAAATGCTTGTAGTTATAATAAATGCTTTCTCAAGCATGTAGTTCTGTTTCACAGAATCACAGAATGGTTGAGGTTGGAAGGGACCCCTASATATCATCTAGTCCAACCCCCCCTGCTCAGGCAGGGGCACAYAGAGCACGCGGCACAGGGTGGCACAGGGTTTGTTCTTGTAATGCATGTAGGACAGATCTTATATGAACATTTTCTAATAATAATGTATTAGATGCAAAGTTCATCCGATTTGACAAATTGTATACAATAAACTAGTATGGGAAAATGAGAAGTTTTAGTTGCAAATTGTTTATTTGAACATGAAAAGCAAATAGCTAACAATTGTCTTATGTTATTTTCCTAGATATCAATTTGAGTCAGTCTTCTCCCTCTTTTGCTTTTTACTTTATAAAATATTTTGAAGCAGAGATTTGTATTCGTTATTCCTGGAGAAAGAGTTTTTTGTTTGTTGGTTTTGTTCTTGGAATCATCGAGAAAGTTTACATTAAAATCTCCTAGGTGAATTACTTGAGTTCTTATATATTCTCTATTTGCAGAGGATTATTTTTAGTTCTGTGGTAAATAAAATCCAGAAAGTTCTTAAGATATTTTTTACTTGAATTGGCAGTGATGGATTGATGGACTGTATTGGTAATTGAGGTCACTGTACCAGATGCTGTATAGATACTGAAGTAAAAAGAGAGTTTGGGTCTTAAGGAAGTGGCAATCTTGCTCTTGCCATGTGGAGCTAGAAGCTTCTAGGGAGCCTGCAGAGGTGTTCAAAGATGTGAGGCTATAAAGATAATATAAAGCCAGATAAATGTATTACTARTTTTGTTTGAGTGTGAATGAGGGAAATAAGGGCAACAATGCCAAAGAAAAAAATACAATGATTTTTGATGCAGTTTGATTACCACCTAAATAAATGTTTGTCATTAGGAACATCAAGGAGATAAAGTTATTTTATAAAGATATTATTTTAAAAGCTCTGCTGGAGCGCAAGAATAAAAGACCTTGTTCAGTAATGATACCGGGATTACTATGCTGGGTAATGTCTCTGATGATGGTTAGAGGTCACTGGTTGACGAAGAGGTGAAAGGATGGAAGTGCATGTATTCTTCAGATACTTTACTGTAAAACAGAATTYGTACTGAATATAGGTTTGCCAGGAAAGGTAGGAAATAATGGTTTTCCTATTTTCAGTTTATTTTGCTTGCTATACCCTTTACTTTCAGAGAGTAGTAGTAATCTCAGTTTGGGCACACTTTTGTCATGTTTTGTTCATCTTCARTCGCTTTAGGAAATCTGTTGCTGATACTTGGCTCACAAATGCTGAGAATTTGGAACTGTTAATCAACTCTGTTTAATCCACATATGTTCATCTTCTCGTTTTATTTTGTTTACATCAGTAATCTATATCTATGACTGTAGGATAAAATTGTTCATAYGGAGCTAAAACTACCTCTGTTTGAAGCCGCTTTTTGTAGCGATGGACTGTAAGTTACTGACTTTCTAGCAGAACTGAAATCTAGCACAAGAAGATGCTCCCAGGATATTTTCAATGTTTGTCTATTTCTACTGGGCTTTTTGGAATGCACACAAACTCAGAAATAGCACCAGGATCCAGTAACTTTCATGTCTCTCCTGTGCACTGTATTTTTGCCTATATTATAATGTTACAAAATTTGCTAGTGTTTCCATGTGAATTTTCAGACTCCTCTGAAGCTGATGGTCCTGCTTTTAGACTTTATCAGGCTCTTACTTTAACACCTCTATTTTTGAAAGCTTACTTTCTTGGTAAGCTGTATTARGTCTGAAAACTTAGATATTTTTCTGCTGCTGCTTAAGAGAGAATATTTATTGGCATTGTGTTTAAATGAACAGTCAGGATTTTCCTTTTTCTTTTTTTTTTTTTAAGTTTAAAGGCCTCTTGTTTTGATACTTGGTTTCAGACAAGATGTTAATAACATTATATGCTATGATTCATCTCAGGTTAGAGTTAGTGGGTTTGGGTGCGGATGAATCTCCTCCTTGACCTAATGTCATTTTCTTCTCTTTTAATCAGGCAGTGAGTCATATGATGACCTTTCTTTTTCCATGAGAAGGTTGAGAGGGACTTTGAATGCTATTGGGAAACTCGACTTGACTAGAACAGCTGTTTAACTGTTGCAGTTAGATCTCTTTGGCTTGTGTGTTTGGATACTGCTTCAAAAGAACTTTTAATAAATTTGTGAGGCACAATTTCTTTTTACCAGGTCATTTATTTATTTTTACTGTGATAATATTTATCCATGCGTTCATAGTTCTATATATTTTTATTCTGYCATTTTGCTTGACATTAGTGTCATTTTTCTGGCCTGTAATTATGTGGATCTTTGCTGTAACCCTTAGGAAGAACTAGTTTTACCCTTTTCCTTTGCTTCAAGCTGATGTGAGAGGTGACATGATTCAGTTAATAGTCAAAACTATTTTATCCTTGAACGTCTTTAAAACTTGGAGAATACCATCTCTTTCTGCTGATTTCTTATATATTTTTAAAGATGTGTTTATAGACTGATTTACTAGTTCTGCTATTTGAGACAGACCAGACCTCTAGTAAGAAGATATCTTGTGTGCAAGTCTGTTTAAGCTCTTCTGGTATGAGCAAAGGTTAACAAAAGAAAAATATTGCTTTTCCTTACAAAGGACTCTAAACACTTCTTTTACATGATGATTTCTGGTAGGCTATCTACTATCTGATAAACAACTTGGTGTTAATTTGTCTTTAATGCCATTAATGTACTGTAATTTCCAGTCTTATCTATTTCAATATTTGATTATGATTTTAATTTGTTTAGAGATATTTTCCTATTTATAGCCGTCTCCTTTACCTGTCCTTTTAGTTAAGAACTTCTACTATGGTATGTTTAGAGGTGGCATGGAGGATACTTCTGGTTTTATATTGTTTCCTTCTTGAAATTAATGACAACTGTAACGGATTTTTGSTCCTTTGTTCCTCGCAGGAGGAGATTATGTCCGAGTATATTATATAGACTACTATAAGGTGGTTCGTCAGCAGAAACTTTCTGATCAGTTCTACAAACTGCCTATGACTAAAGCAGAAGTTCCTTTCTTCTTATGAATTTTTTTAGTAGCTTTTGTATTAAGAAGTGATTTTATGATGTCTGTAGTATTTGTTCGATCTCRGTATAATTCCCAGCATGGTATTTACTTGATTGAGAGAGAAATATTTGAAATCTGCCTTTTTTTCCCCTTCACTCTTTTTGATTTCACTCAACATGTTGCAACTGCCATTGACAATTTACTGGGTAACTGGTAGCACAGTTATAATACTACATTTTTTCTACTTAGACCTCAAACTTCTCGTTCTAAAGGTTTTGGAGTAATTGTTTATTTGGGTAACTGATTTGACTCTAAACTTGTTTCACTTATGAAAAAAAAAAAACCTTTGTGTTCTGGATATGGCCTGTTCTGTTTCATATAGTGTGTAACTTGGAATTTCAGTGTCCTAGTGGATCTTCATTCTGCCAAGTTTCTATGTGCACTTTGTCAGTAGCCTCTTTAACCAGGTACTCTAGCTCCCAGGAATTATTGTATTTCTTTTTGTGTAAAAGACCATATCCTAACGCTGTGCTTCTGTGGAATGTTTCATTGAGAGCTTATATGCACATGCTATTGCCATTTAGCGTTTTCTTGTCAAAGAAAGCTTCTCACAGAAATCAAGGAGGAAAACCTAAACTAGCCAACATATTGTTTTCTTCTTGAGATAAGGACCAGATGACTTTAATTTCTTCATTTCTTAATGAGAAGAGCTGCAGTGATTTTTTTCAAAGTCTTCACTAGGGAAGTCCAAAGAATTATTCAGAAATTTGTTTAGCATTTCAGTGCCAGACCATTTAGCAACCTTGAGGAATGAGATCCAGCTAATTACCCTGCTTTAGGAATATCTTGACTYCTACATTACTTGAGGAGTGAATAGACTGGACACTATAAAATTAACTGTCAATCCTCAGAAGAAATATGAAGTAAATATGAAATAAAAAAGCAATTTTTGCTCATACTGTGATTTAAGAGAGTGCTGAAGAATTCCTGCAAGCCGTCACATATTTTTGCCAAGTTAGAACAAAAGCAATGTGAATCTTTCTTAGAGAAATGTAGAAGATCATTTATTCCTAGTAGGGGATTCTGAAATTGTTTTCAGAGCAAACTGATCAGCTAGTAACTTAGCTTGTCACAGTTACATTAGATGGAAAAACTTGAAGGATATTTTACAAATGTTTTCTGTGTAAGTAGTGATACTCCAGTTTACTGATACTTTACTTTGTTAGATTCAGTCTTGCTCGTTTAAATGTGCAAGCAAAGCCCTACCCTAAAATAATAGGGAAAAAAACCCAGCATTTTTAATACTGTGTGTTTGAATTTTCCTATCTGGAAGCCTCTGTTCTTAGACTTATTTCCAAAACTGGATGTGTATGGGTGTTACTGCAAGTAGGGAACATTCTTTCTTGGAAGCTGAGATAGATTTGGAATGGAACAAAAAGCCCAAGAGGAAGTAATGGTGAAAGAAGTAATGGTGAAAAGGGAGTTGGAGACCCTGGGAGTTCACACGAGTTGTACTGGATGATTTCTAAAGGTCCCTTCCAACCTTGAGGATTCTATGATTATAAGATAATTATGAGAGAGTATTGCAAAGAAAATAGGGCTAATTTATACAGTTGAGGAAGTATAGATGAAATATGATGTAATTTTTGGTTTTAAAGTTTTGCGTTTAAGACAACCATTTCAGAAGCCATTAGAAATTGAAGAGAAACATATACAATTAATTGTCACCTAGAAAATACTGCTATGGGCTTTGCAGTGTTTTCAAGTTGACTTATTGATATCATAGCTAGTACTAGGCCAGTCTACTTGCCCACAATAAAGTCTGTTGATAGAATATTTAACTGTTTTGTTTTGGGGATGAGAGTCACAATATAAGATGCTAGATGAGATTTTTTTAGAAGTGAAAAAAGGAAATAGATTTTGTAATTGAAGGAAAAATCGTTGTGTTAATGATAAAGGAGAATATTAATTTTCTTAGAGAATGTGTTTTCTGATTTATTGAACTCTTGTAATGTGTGCACTGGCACATAAACAGGAAATATTTTTCTTAAGAAAATAGTGCTTCTGACCATTTGAAATCTGGAATTAATTTTTTGTTCTTTATGGGTTTTGTTCTTAATAAACAGCACATTTATTGTGGAAACTTAAAAGCTTTTTATTTTTCTGTTTGATGGAATGTAGGAGCACCATCTATCAGCATTCCTGGGTGTTAGTATCAATACACTTAGCATAATTGCACTTCAATATATTCTGTAATGTATGAGAATTATGATTTTGTATTTCTTTTTTTCACAGATCATACACCAAGACTGATACGACATTAATGCTTTCTATGTACAGCCACATAAAGATCTTCTCTAAGGAGCTGCTGTGGAACAAACCACTGGGAATAATTCTTCTCCAGTACAATATGGTGAAGCAGAGCAACTGACATTGTCCACCTTGAACAGGCTAAGGACTTAACATGTTTGTTATTTTGTGAGAAGAGGAGATCTTTGAGTGAACTGAATGAACATCTGAAAATGCGGCCATGGACTGGTTCTTGGCGTTGGATTATGCTCATCCTCTTTGCTTGGGGAACTTTACTCTTTTATATTGGTGGACATTTGGTACGAGACAGTGAGCACCCGGATCACTCTAGTCGTGAATTATCCAAGATACTTGCTAAACTTGAGCGTTTAAAGCAACAAAATGAAGACTTAAGACGGATGGCAGAATCTCTCAGGTAGGATTTAAAAATAATAAAACTATTCAGAAAATGGTGTCATGAAGTATCAAAAAAGATTTAAAAAAATAGTTTGATTGTATTTTACAAGTTAATGAAGTCTTCTGTTCAATGCTGTAATTAAAGTATGCTGCAAAATCCTTTAAAAACAAAGAAACAACCCCCCGCCTAAATCTCGTAGATTTAGTTTTCACCCAGCCTAAGGTTCCTATTGAATGGGATGGAAGTGTTCCTTTCATAACAGAATTGTGCAGGAGATTGACTCCTCACTGTTAAGGATTTAACAGTTGCAGCAACTTCAAACAAGTGCCATTGTTATGATTTTAAACCTATAAGAAGAGCTAGTGACTTTTGCCTACTGTAGCTGTGTAGCTCATTTAAAAAAAAGTGGTGAGAACAAGGTAGAAGTTGTTGACTATAAATGTGACCTTGCTGAAGATGAGCTGGAGTAGACTGTCACGTTATACAAATGCTTGTAACTAGTTCTTTTCATTGCCTTGCTGCTGAGCTTGTAGTGGTACTTGTAGAATAGTGAAACTCCTCTCTTTTTATAAGTATTTGTTCTATTATAAATTAGTACACTTGTAACTTAATGTTTTCTTTTATCTTCTCCAATAGGTAGCTTCTCTTAATAGTAAGAGGATATGTAAGCATCAGGAGATTTTTTTTCTCTATATCTGAAAGCCTTTCATGCTCAAAATGAGAAGGTTTCCGGCTTCTAATAATGTTTGTCTGTCTTGTTAGATATTGCTTAGTTAATTCAAGTAGGTTAATTTACCACTGACTCAGGAAGATTTATGAGAGGAGCAAAATTTTAGGGTTTGAAATCCAGTAATTTTTTTTTTCGTGATAAATTCAGATCCATATTTTATAAGAATCTGTCCTCCTATCAGGAGTGTAATAGTGCACCATGACATTTATAATGTGTGGAAAAAAGTAATTRATCTACATTTGAGAAGACTAATATGAGCTAGCATAGGTGTTCTGGAATATGGTGTAGAGACTTCTTAATGTTTCCCTGAGGAATCAGGCTGGTTTCAGCAGGATTGCTTTGGTCCTTTTTGGTATCAGTAGCGAGGTCTTCACATGGTGCTTTCCAGCACTCAGCAGGGCGTGTCATTCTGCTGCAATACCAGTGTAAGCTCTAGATTTACTAACTAAAACTAGTTTTGCTAACTACTTTACTACTAACTGCTGCTGTTCTCCAGCAGCAAATACTCTTACTTAGTTGCAGCTAAATTGCTCTTAATTTAGACTTCTGGTATCTCTGTATGACTTTTCCAAGCACTCTCAAGGGAGAGCTTCTTAGGTGGGATGTGAAGCTGAATTGGATCTAAGTATGTGGATTGCACTACACTCAACCAATCCTGGAAACACCTGCTGAGGAGGTGGCTTCATATGCCATTGYAGGAAAGCAGAGCAACAAAGTGGATAACAACTCCTTATGGAGTAGGAAGGTGGTRCTTCTTTGCAAAATGACTTTTGTGAGCTGACATTGTACTCACAACCATGAGAACACGTGTGCAGGAGTGGTCTGCTCAGGAGCACCGGTGTGCAGTGTGGAGGATGACAGGCACTGGACTTGGTGCCTTCATCATGTCTTTCGGACAAACTGATTTTGGACTTATCTTTTAATATCCTTTAGGAGCAGTTTTACTCTGCTTTGGATCGTTTACTTCACTTTTTTTTTTTTTTTCCACCCCTTCATAAAGTCATAGGAAAAACTTTTGTCCTTATTTGGTATTTTATGGTTCCAGTCCTGTTCATCGTCATCTTATTACCTTATCTTTGGATCAATTTATTTCCTGTTTTCATTTGAATGGATTCACATATATCCACTATATACCAAATAAGCTATATAACTTTTAGCCCTGTTCTGCTGTTTAATATSGTGCCTTCTCTTTCGCATATAAGCACATATATATATATTAAATACACTTAATAAATGTTTAATGTTCTGTTACAAATTTCTCCACTGGCMGCCAGGAAAGCCTACTTGATGCTAGAAACTGCTTTCGTAGCCTAGTGAAATGTTGCACTCTGTTCCTGGTTTCTGGAAAGCGCTGTGGGCACAGCTGGTTGCTGATAAGGCTGCTTAGCTGAGGATCTGTATTCTGAAAAAACACGTGTCTTGGTTTTGAACATGTCAGCCCCAGAACTGCTTCTGCATTCATGCAGTGCTGCAGAGAGGAAGAGACCCAAGTTCCCTCTGCACCTTAAGTGCAGATGATCTTCAAATCGTCTTGTTAGCAAAATGAATTAATTTAGACATCCTGGCCATAAAAAAAACTAAGCAGGGCACAATATTTGAATAAATATAAGTTTAAATTACTTTAATATTAGACTATAGCAGGCAAACCCYATGTTTTTGTCTGTTTTAGAGGTGTAGATATTTGGTTTTGAATATGATTGCCACTCCCCATGCTTTGACCTCAGTGTTTGACTGACTTGAGCACTAATATGACGTATATATGCTGAAAGATACATTAACACCTTTCTTTTCCTGGTAACTGTATGTAACAGAAGGAGAGCTTGAAACTCTTGCACGARACAGTGTAAAGTGCCTTTAAATGCCTGTTTGAATTAACAGAACATCTATATGGGGAGCTGTCAGTGTTGGGTGGGAATGAGTCAATTTGGGAACGGAAGCTGTTCAGGAATAGTGTTTTTTGCTGGAATAGATCAGCTGTTGGTGAAATACTAGGCTTTGAGGTAAGTGAGATGTCATGATGTAAAACATTTTGATTATTTTTGAGCAAAGCCCTCAAAGCTATTTTTGCAGAAATTTTAGAAATAAGTTAGAGAGATGTTTTGTGGTCCACCTTCAACATTAAATCATACACGTGCATGCATTTTCAGCATCTCATTTCTTTGTTTCCTAAATAGAACAGGTGTTGTTAAAAACAACTTTAATTGTTGGCTTTACTATAGGTCATCTAGAATTTTATAGCAATATATGTATTTAAAATGAGGCAATAGTCCACAGTCTGTGGATTCAATATCTATGTTGTGGAAGCGATTACAGTATTATGAATGTTGATTTAAAAAAAAACAAAAAACACCACTCTTAGCTTGAGAGGTGAAATTAGAAGTTGGCAAAGATCACTGTTGCCCAAGGTAACATCCAAAAGCAAAGACAGAATTTAGTTTAGCTTTGCTGAACGAAGACAGGAAAGCTGGAACTAGTATTTGAGTGTGAGTTCATTGCCAGGAGATGTGTTTCTACATTGAAAACTCAAATTTTTGATTCTAACTGAGATCTGAAAGGTTAAGAAGCTAGGCTTTTTATCAGTGTAGTTTGTAATCATAAAACCTGTTCCCCACTTGGATGTTGCTACACTGAGATAAAAACTCTGTCTTGTTCCTGTTGCTTTCTCTCTGTTTAGATTTTACATGTAGAGAACTAGATTTTTTAATTGCACACTGTTTGTGATAAAGAGCGTATTACACCAGACAAGATTAACTAAGGGAAAAATTTATACTCGTTTCAGGAGTAACTCCATGTCAGGGTCATGTTTAGGGCAGTTTAAACAAAACAGGAATGTCTTCATGGAAGACTGCAACAATAAATAGACATCTGATTAAAAATYTTTTGACTTAATTAGATACAACTTTTGGGTTATAAAAGCACCAAATTCACACTTTTTTGAGGGTAAAGAAACTTTATTAAGCCTGCTGTGTCAATAATAATAAACCAGGGTAGGATGGAAGAGAGGGAAAGCAGGTATAATTACAAGAACTGTAGTTGTTGTTGAACCAATTTCTGACTTAAGTTTTGAAAAAATTAGCTGTAAAATTTCTGATCTGTTGTTACATGGGGATCTGACTTATTTGGGGACCATTATATTTAATTGCCTAGCATTTTCTGTTAGAATGGGTCTTTCTGACTTATCTAACTTCCTCTTTTCCTCTGACTATTTAGAAGTGCTGAATTTTCTGGGATGATGAAAATAGGAGCTGGACTGCCCTTAGTT
Organism: Nothoprocta perdicaria; assembly: GCF_003342845.1. Lineage (NCBI taxonomy): Eukaryota > Metazoa > Chordata > Aves > Tinamiformes > Tinamidae > Nothoprocta > Nothoprocta perdicaria. The sequence goes on from NW_020454716.1 coordinate 1,010,627, forward strand.
GCATCCAGTCATCCATGAAGGCCAATATATGGTACTAAAAAGTGATCTTTCCCTTCTGAGATATGAATGTCCTTTTGTTACCAGTTTATGATGAATCTCCCTCTCCTGAAAAATAACAAAACAGCCAAAAAAAGAAAAAAAAAAAAGGCAGCCTTTTGAAAAGAAGATAATTTACAGGCACACAAAATTAACCTTCTAAAAATTGGGGAATGTCATGTCTCTGAGTGCTCTTATAAATCCTCCCGAAGCACTTTTTTTTGGGGTTATGATACTTAAATCATATTTGATATGTAATTTTTCTGCTGGTTACTTCTCTTCTATGGAGAATGCATGAGTAGAATTGAGGTTTTATAGAAGTAAGAAGTCTGTATATATTCCCCTAGTATTTATATGTTTGATTTTACAAACTAACAATGCCCTTTTTAACTCTTTTACGTAAATATATATGCATATATGTATGTAACTTATTCCCAATAATGATTGAGACTGGCTCATATTTTTGTAAGATTATTCTCAGATACATTTTTTAAGATGTATCTTTAAAGCAGTGCAAGTTGAAACGGTCCTACCTATCTTTTTGAAAACTTTCTAAATTTAACATATCTTTTTGTCCTTTAAAAATTGAGTACACTCTTTTGTGTTGCACTTCTTTGGATGACTTGTAATGAGTTCAGGCAGCTCTTCTTTCTTTAATGTATTTGGAAAGCCTAAGGTGGGAAGTTACCCGTAGGTTTTATTCTGCCTATTTGATGCTTTGTAAAAACTTTACTTGTGGGCTATAAAAAGACACAAAATGATGCAGAAGWTAACACTGAAATACCAGATGTTTTKTATTGCCTCAGTTTCAGAAATTATGTATATGATTATTGTTATGTAATGAAATCTGGAAAACTATCATACCCCCTACATGTTTATAAATAACAGTGAGGTGAACAAATTTGGGCTTATTCTTGAAGCAGCTTGGCTGTCCTTAGTGCAAAGCAGTAATAAAAAGGCATTCTTTAATATGTTGCCTACTATTCTACATTTCTACATTTCTAGTAGAATGTAATGGGCAAATTGCATAGTTCTGGTAGGAGAAAGAATTTTTTTTGCTGCAGTTTATGTAGTTACTTGAAAGAGATTTGATAGGGAGTGATAATCAAAGTATTGGATAATGTTTCACTATTTGCCTGTACTGTAACTTTACCTGAAATGTGAATTTGCTGGAAGAGTGATGATGTGACTACCGAAGGCTGTCACTTGTACGCTTAGATAATATAAAGCTTTTGCGAGGAGTAGAGCTTGAAATTATTGYTTTTGTAATTTCTGATTTTCTTATAATGAAAGTGGAAAAGATTTAGTGTATTCCTCCTCGTGTATCTTAGACTTTAATCTTTTATAATAGATTAAGGATTCATGGTTATTTGTGTACTCCTTTGTGTCCCGTTGTGAGACTGTCAAAATTTCCTCCTTTTTTTGGGACATTAGTGATGTCCTTGCCTGACAGATATGATTGGCAGTTTTGGAGACATGAATTTAAGAGCTATCTTGACAGAAATAAAGCAAGCTAAGTATACTCATATTATGCTTGTATTGCTAGAATTTAACACGTCTTCCTTGGATATAAATCAACACTGATTGTGGTTATGCTGATTTAAATAGACTAGGGAGGCTGCTCAATCTATTCGCAGGTCACCTTGAACGCTTCCTTTCAGATTTAGTTACTGAGGAGGTATGATCTTAGAAAAATGAAGTGACAACTTATATTCCTTTTGTTTGCATGTGTATGTTACGAGTTCTTAATAATCAAATACAACTTTCTTCTCATAGAGGCGTCGAAAGAAGAAAAGTAATTTATAAAGTGGATTTAGCTATTTATAAATCWTGTAGCTCTACACAAAAGCCAAAGCTAACAAAAAACACCCTCAGAAAGGCATAGATGAAAGAATGAGAAAATATTTGAGTGTGAAAATGTGGAATCTTGTATTTTTGGTTTGGAGATAAATTGGTTTAATGTTTAAGTACCTTGGAAGGTGTGCAGCTAAATTATATGCTGCCTTCAGAGATTCACCGCAGACATTGCTACCAAGCTGTTATCCATSTATGGATATGCCTGAAAGTGGTGAGAAAATAGTTTAACTGATGTGTGCGAAGTACAAAGGTTTCTTTTCGTTGTGGGTTTTTTTTTTTTCTCTCTCCCTGTCTTGGACAGTATCTAGATTACCAAAAAGGGGCAATGCCGAATAGGATTATTTATACAACATAATCTCTCTGATATATAAAGTTTGCTCCTATGAGTTTATTACGGAAAAGTCATYTATATCTCCTCCGATGTGGTAGGAAACCGCATACAAAATCACACATATGTTCTCAGAAATATAATTCAAACAAAACCACTGTTTGGTATATTACCATGGCTGCATGTATCAGGTGGTTTATAATTTTGTTTATTTTATACCCATTGTTTAATTTATAATGTTAACATAGCAAATAAGTGAAGCACATTATGTACTAGATGCTTAGTGCCATTTTCTTTGATTGTTAGTTTGAATCATAGTTTAGATTAACTTACAAATGTAAGGAGCAAGTCCGATGTCAGTAATTATTTTGATTTGAAAGCTTTATGTATATGTTTTTTGGCCAGAATTCTTATGTGTATAGGTAAGAATTGTAATGCAAAGACTTTGCCCTCAAATATTGCCTTATCTCCAACTCAGTAGATGTACTTGTAGAGGATACTAACGAACAAATTGTACTGATTGCAGAAAAGAAGGCTTTCCGTAATTTTGAGACTGAATAAAAGTGAGGCTGGCAGCAATTCCAAATCTGATGAGGCAGCAGATATAGAGAAAATAACATGAYTACAGTAAACATTTCTGAGCACGATACACTGGAACAAGTGGAATGTTAAGTGGTATATACTTTTTTCRAAAATAAATCTTAATTATCTCACATGACTGGAGTTAATGTGCTTTTTTTCTTATCATCCAAAACCRTCTTTCTGTAAAATTGTGTAATTACTACTTTAGCAGACTTCCTTATGTCCAGTGGATGTGTAGGCTGTCCTGGGATTTCTTGTAACATTTTCATGTCTTTTACCTTGTTTTCCTTCACAAATTCTACTTTTAGAGAACAGGAGCCATACAAGATAAGCCATTCCATTTTTCCTAGAAACTTTGCAGTAATTTTGTGTTTAGCTGTCCTGTCACAATCCGGATGGTGAAAATAGGTTGATAGATTGAAAATATTGTCTTTCAAACCTGTTGTTTTCAAACTACTGTAGCAATTTAGATACATTTTGGATGCCTTTTATTTTTTTTAAAGAACGATTCATATTATCTTGTAGTATGTCTCAGTATAGCATGTTAGCTTATACTTGTTGTGCACTCAGGTTGTAAAAAATTGTGGTAATTGTGATCCTTATTTGCAAGTATAGTATGTTGTGTGAGTGCATGTATCTAAATTGGAGTATTTTACCCAGTTTTGCCATGTTTGCCCCATTTGGAGCATAAAAAGGAACAGATAAACAAGCTGCTGTTGATCATTTCTTTTTTTACCGTGATAGAATAATAAGAACTTGAAAAGTCAGACAAATATTTTGCACTAATTTAAGTATATATAAGTCACTTTTAATAAGTAGCTTTAGCTCTGTTAAATTTTGACAGGGAACATTTTTTCCTCTTGTGTAGTTTTCTGTCCTCGCTCTCCCTCCTCCCCACTGAAGAAGCCCTTTGGTACTGAAACATGAAACATCTGAAACAAGTCAACTACAGCCTTCTGAACAGCATACTGAGATGTAGTTTCTACTTYAGTGTGACCATAATCCTTCCAACCACTATTTTCACTCTTCTGGAAGCATTTTGTTCTGCCAAAGATTCTCCCATATTGTGCCTTGAAATTCTGTGTGTGGAGAGGAATGGGAAGAGAGAATATGCTTTCCTTTTTATGCCATTATGATCATAATGCATGAGGGAATCACTTTAATCTTCTGCAAGAATTCTGTATTCCTTATAATCTTAGAAACTTTTCATTACCTTCTGCTTCCTCTTTTGATTTCAAAATTAATTCTTACAAAAGCTTTTTGCAAAAGGGGTGTGATTTTTAATTCTTGCATCAACCAAAAGTGTCACTTCTACATAGATGAAAGAATTTTTTTATTTTCCTTCCATTAATTTTTAATTCCTAAATCAAATGGAACATACTTTAGCAATCGCAGTTTATTAATATGTGGATTCAAGTTGAGATGTGAACAAGCCTCAAATAACACACTTGGGGCTGATCTGTGGCTCATAATTTTCAGAATGCGGATTTCTTCTATGCTTTTACCCATGGGATTTTGCAAATGGATATTACATTTGCTTGTGTTGCTTTTAGGTCAAAAAAAAAAAAAAAAAAAAAAAAAAAAAAAAAAAAGTGCAGTGAGGTGCGTGTATGCAGGAAGACTTCAGCTGCAAAGTGGAGTGCCAGAGCTGCAGCTTTGGTCCTCTAGGAATGTACAGCCAACTTGCAAAAAAAGAGTGTATTTCATGTGAGAATATAACGTTGTGCGGGATATTCCTGAATTAGGCCAATTCTGCGGGCTAGTCAGACAGGAAAAGATTATGGTAGCTCTGTTTCTTGCAGGAAAGGGGTTAAATTGCTATAAATACTATTTCATGAGTACGGCATTGTGTTGGCATTGCTTGTTAATTGTTTTATGGTATTGTCAGTGAGAGGAAGTCTTGTAAACAATACAGTTTCACTCCAGATTTTGGAACTATGTTCCATATTATTTTTCCCCCATGCAACTGAGGCGTTTAGGTCTTTATTTATGTCAATGTATTTCATTTATTCTGGTTTTAAGAGAGTACCAAGAAGGTTTATCAGCAAATCACTGTGTAACAAAACGAGGAGATCTGAACTGTTTATGAAAATAAATCGTCAATATTTGCTCTCAAAAAGAAATAAATATAATATATTAAATTATACATTATATTATATATATTATGTTTAATATAATATATATATATTTATATTATACAAATATATTATATTTATAAATGATTTAATTTCTTTTTCCTGTGCTCTAGGATACCAGATGGTCCAGTTGATCAGGGACCAGCTGCAGGAAAGGTRCATGCTTTAGAAGAACAACTTTTAAAGGCCAAAGAACAGATAGAAAACTATAAGAAGCGGACAGGAGATGGTTGGTAGATAATTCTTTTTTTCTTTAAAATAATTCTGATATTCCGTATCACAAATGTATTAATTTCTTAACAAGCAATTCTACTTTACATGCTGATTCTTTTATCTTACTAGGCGGCCTGGGAAAAGACCATGAAATACTGAGGAGGAGGATTGAAAATGGAGCTAAGGAACTTTGGTTTTTCCTCCAAAGTGAATTAAAGAAGTTGAAAAATCTGGAAGGAAGTGAACTACAAAGACGTATTGATGAATTTCTGTCTGATTTGGGTCATCAGGAAAGGTACTTGTATTAGTTGCTCCTCTATTTTTGTTGTAGGAGTTACAGATTAAGTGAACTACTAATATATTACTTGAATCTTTTAAAATGAATTACGTCTGGGTAGACTAAAATACCATTGCTAAGACATAATAATTGTTTAATTTGTGTTTATGGGATATTGAGTATATATTGAATGGGACCTTTACAGCTAAAGGTAGAATCTTCTCTCTTGATTTTTCAAGCTATATTGATCATACAATAATGTATAGCTGAAAGTAAAAAAAAAAAAAAAAAAAGAAAAAAAAA
>NW_020454716.1:1016415-1067290 GCF_003342845.1 Nothoprocta perdicaria
TTTCTCTTCCCAATTAAATCTAAGCAGTATACATCAGATACAAATTACCTTTAATTACTTCAGATACAAATTGCCTTTAATTGTATCGCCTTTTTGTTGTTCAAAGTTATTTGAACTGCATTTTCAGTTGATGTTGATCTTCTAGTCCTCCTAYTGCTAAATCACCTTTTGTATTAAATTAACACATTCAGTATTAGTTTTCTACATGTAGGACAGAATGAATCTAGATAATGTTACAAACTCGGTTAAATTTTTCTGTAGGTCTACTTTATTTACAGTGTAATGTTCCCGAAAGGATTGCGATGGCTATTACTGTGCAAACAGTCAAAAGAAAATAGTTGAATTAACTAAAAGTACTATACTAATTACATACCTCTTTCCAACAAAGCTAAGAGATCTTTATGGATGAACATGAGTAGTAATGCATGAATAGTTGATAATAATGCTGTTGTAAAAGGAAAACCTCCTAAAAATTTTAAACTCATTGGAACTCATATAAACACTATTAAAAAAAAAAGTTTTAAAATACTGAGAATTATTAGAGTGGAGAAAAAAGTGTTCCATTTAATTTTGTAATTTAATATTCAGATTCTTTAATTGCATTCATGCAGACTGATGGAGTTTAAGTAGAGAAGGGACCATTTAACTGAGCAAAGTTATTACCTATATAAAATAGGCCATCATGCCTCATGTAATCATCTTTCTGCTGAGTTCACAAAGTATGTTTGGTGGAAGTAAAAGTTGTGTTTGACTGTCATAGAATTTTTTGAAAGACTTGAGGTCGGCTTTTGAACAGTCAAACAATAAAGAAGCTTCCACTTCTCTGGACAGTTTGTTTCAGTAGTCACTTCTACTTAGAAATATTTGTTCTTATCTATAAAGTAATTTCTATTTGGATTTCTTGGACTCAACTTCCCATTGTTTTTTGTTAGGCCATTTTAATTATCAGTGCCAGAACCAGAGCACGTAGCCCAATATCACTCACAGATGCCCCATAAAGAGGCAAAATCATTTCTGTGCAYGTTACTACTCTGTCTTTATCTCTTAGATCACACTTGCCAATTATTACAGTGCAATCTTGAGTAGTGTCATGTGTTTGATACAAGATTATTTTTATGTTTGTGACTCCCTGGATGCATCCTTTTCTTCTTCCTTTCCTTCCTTCCTTTTTCATCAGCAGGGGATATTAATTCATTGAGCCCAACTTACGAGTTACTATATTTCTGCCAGTTTTGTCCTTGCTGCTGCTCCTATCTCAGGATGAGAACAAGACCATAGCAGAAATGCATAATTCTTTCCACAGAATCTTTTAAGAAGTTCATGTGGTTAAATTCAATCTACACCGGAGCCTACAAAGTTGAGATAAATCCCACCGTAGGAATCTGAAAACAATGCGTAATAAGTTTATATGGAATAATAGAGGTATTCAATCTCTCTTTTTTTTTTTTTTTTTTTTTGTTAAATGAAGGTAGTGTTTAGATTGATAAGGTGGGTTTCGTGGAGTAAAAAATGTAGGCTTTTTTTATAAATATGGAAATTCAAAGCAATTGTTCAAGAGAAAACAGATACAAAAATATTTCTACATTATTCTGCCTGTGTTCTTCGTGTACTAGAAATGTTGGCTTAGGAAATAAAATGCTTTTGTGTTGCAGAGTGTTCTTCTTCACTGGTTTGGGTCCCTCGGAGGTTCTTYCTTTCACCTTTGAGGCCTGCCTGTCTGTTCCTTTCAGTGTAATCTTTCTGCCTTCCCGCATGGGCGGCAAGTTCCCAGCTCCTTGTGTGGGTGTGCTGCAGCCTGTGCTGCTCGCTGTCTCTGGAGTGTCCTTTTCCCTTAGGATGCCCAGGAGCTCCCAAGGGAGGGAGCCGTCTCTTTCTCCCTCCTCATGATCCATCTTTCTCTCTCTTCTTCTAAAAGGAACATAAATTTAAATGTAAATCAAATGAGGTAATTCACTGTGAGAATCACAGTAGGATTTTTTTCTGTGTTTTTTGTTTGTTTGTTTGCTTTCCTTAGGCTTTTGCTATACTTTTTGGAGGAAGGGGATTTAACAAGTTGTTGAATATTTTTTTTTTTTTTTTTTTTTTTTTTCTTGATCATGTCTGAAAACTTGTCTGTTACTTGACATAACATTGTACCTGGTGATGCTAATATATATGCGCACACTATCTGCATGTGTGTGTGTATATATATAAATACATTTGTGTGTACACATTTTACACACAAATGCTTGTATTTATATATTTCATATATATTTATTATAATCTAATATTTTGATCGGAAAGCCTAGTGGTACCTGTATGTACTCAGATCAGTTTGAAGCTTCAGCCTTCATTATGTGGCAAAGTTTGCGTAGGGATTAACAAGATTTTATGAGAGGATGGCCATCTAAAGGAAGTGGCTAATGTTTTTCATCTCTGTAAAGAAAGTGTGCTGTGTCAAATAAAAGGCTTGGTTGTTTGAGACAACATAGACYTAATGTTTCTGAGGCTCTGGGAGAGAAGCATGGACAAGTTCCTTTGTTAACCTGCCGTTATACAAATAGTCCACTTATTACAATGGATTCTTTATTGTTTGATGCATTAGTTACTGTTTCTTGGTTATATTAACGAGATTGTACAGAGGAAATAAGAATATAACAGCACTGATTTAAATTGGYTCAATCTATTGTAGAATTGTAACCTGTATTGTGTATTTGCAATATGTTATCTTTACCAGTTTTTCATTTTCTTTTTCTTCTTCAAGAATATGAATATTATTCTTCATCTCTTAAACTCAGATGTTCTCTTGAAACAGAACAGATGCCCGTCTTGATTTCTTTTCAGTTATCCTGTGTTTTTTTAATCTTGTGAAAATTTGATATAGTAGATAACAGTATTTATGTTAGGCAGGGTTCCAGCTTGAGTTCCTACATGCTTCATCTGCCAATTTACTTCTACCCATAATTCACTTTAGTCCTCCTGAGCAAAGGTGAACAGTATTGTTTGAAAGCCAAAAATTTTTTTCCTACTTAATGGTATAACAATCATATGTTCTCTATGACTATTTTATAACTTTTCAAAATTACTCTGCCTGAAAGTTATGCATCAATGCTGAGATTTTTGCCCTCTCCAAAGATCTGTGATCTGCAATTGAATTCTGAGATGTGTGCCATTTTTAAAACTGCTAGGAAGGATTCCATTACATCTCAAATTTAAAATTAAATAAGAATATTTGTTATTTTCCTGTTTTAGTGTTAAATTATGTCTCTGGTTTTTAACTTAGGTGTCAAAGAGAACAAATGAATGCATCTGGCATGCATGGATGTAATGCATTCAAGACAGCATTCATGTCATAGCTTTGCTTATGGTGCGTGACAAGGTGGTTTTTTTCTTTTTTTTTAAGACAGGCCTAAAATTATTTAAGAAGCCTATTTTGGTGGGTTTATTTATATGGATTAATTTGAGCATATTCTTAAGTGAACTGCTGAATTAAGGTAAAAATTACCAATTTTAGATTGCATATAAACCTTCATGCACTCTTTAATTGGTTAAAGGTGCTAAAGAAATGGTGTCGCTCAGAATCAATGCTAGGTAGTGAGTCTGCCAAGTGATTTTGGTCTATGATATTCATTTCTACATTCTAGTTAATAATGGAAAAAAATTAATTCTCAAGCAGCTGAAGGCTATATCAACATATTTTGAGGTCCAACACTTCGTTTAGTAAAGAGCTCAGTAACAGTTGAATGTTTCATGGGTTGATTTCTATTTTTCCTCAAGCCTGTAATGCTTTCCATAAATTGGAAAATGCTGCTTCAAGAAAAATCTGTTCAGTTATTTGTTTGCACACCATTGCATTAGAACGACTGATTAATTAACTCTTAATAGTCCCTAAACAGTGTTTATGTTTTACTCTGAATACTACACATCTTCAATAGTGATTCAAAACTAGTTACTTGATGATATTTTTAAGTGTTTATTTTTAAGTGTTTATTGTATACAACCAGAGSAAGATATTTCAACCTAAAAGCCTAAATGTGGTAAAAGAAAATCCATTTACTGTAGAATGAGAATAAAACATAAATATGACAGTACTGATTGACATCGGATGAGCATTATTGCTGCTGAAGGATTTGAGTTTAATGTTTAATATAACAACAGTAGGTGATATAGYTAGTGTTACTGTTAAGCCTGCATAGAAGTGTTATGCCTGTCTATTACTGATATAAACTAAACATTTTTTTTAGTGGATCCAGTTGAGTGGAAACATCTGTTTCATTTTTCTTTCATCTAACCCCCTAATTTAGTAATGTTAAGACTAGTTTCTATTGTTGTTTGCAGGTCAATAATGACCGACTTGTACTACCTCAGTCAAACAGATGGAGCAGGAGATTGGCGAGAAAAGGAGGCCAAAGATCTAACAGATCTGGTACAGAGGAGGATAACTTATCTTCAGGTAAGAAGGGATCAGAGGAAATGGTATACCACTAAAAYATGCCTTTTTAATAGAATAATTAAATGATAGTTTTCAGTGAATAATTATAGATAAAAAGTAGCTATTTACAGTTTTAATTGTAAACAGGTAAAAATACATTTTTATATTATTATTTTATTTGGATTTGTGATTTCTATGGGATGTACTTTGCTGTTTGAGTTCTGWATTTTTAAAATCTAGACATCTATTTTGTATCCTGTATGTTTTTTATTTTTTAATCTTTAGACTATCAAAATGCATGCATGCATACATATGATGTTTCATACATGATAGTCCTTTTGAAAAATATGAGTATGCAAGATCGATAGTTGTATAGTAAGTTATCCAGGCCTGAAGTATTTCACCCAGTGTGGAGGATATCTCACATGTGTGCATATGGGTGAGTGCAGAAAACCTTTAATATAATAAAGGTGTTTGCATGTATGTGTAAAATTTAAACCAAAACTTTATCTGAACATTTGAGTAGTTGCATTCATACATGAATGTGTGCAGCTTTTTATACAGTGATGAAAAAGATATATGATGTAGACTGTTGTGTGTATATATTTTCAGCTTGTTCTTCCTCACATGCGTGCACCTCGCTGCTGCTTGCTGTATAGCATCCCTSCTGCCTGACTCTTCCTCCCTGTTCAAGCAGCTGCCTCTCTCAGCCAGTTACTCATCATGTCACACTTCATGCTTGATCTTTGGAACCCCTTCCCTGTTTGTTAAATTTAAAAAAGATCCTCATGAAAACAAAATGTATGTAAATAAAAAATAACATGGAGGATATCACATTGTAGTCCTCCTTCAATTCCTCCTTGAAAACTGTTTTTCATTCCTCCATTCTTGATGTGACTACTTAACAATGCTGCACAGTAACTACTAACTACTTTCCGTGCTGATAAATATGATCTTCTGTATCGTGTATTTCCCTCTCTCTACTGCATCCATTTGTTGTCTTATCTAAGCATGTATACTTTTCAGGAGAGTGATCATCTTTCTGTTTTGTGTCTTAAAGTCTTCAAGGTSTTAATTCGAGATTGAGATCTCCAGGTACATAAAATGAAATACAAAAGAAATGGAAATTTTAAAGAATGAAAGCCCAAAACTGAAGCTTTAAACAAGCACTTGCATTGTTTCTAATAAGAGTGAAATAAATTTACTTCTTGAGAAAGGAGCTGGGAATCCAATTAGCTTCTCCTAAAATTTACTTAGGCACGTACTGAATTTAACGAAGGTCTTTCCATTCTATATAGGTCATTTATTCTCATTTAATGAATATATAAAAACAACATTGAAATATAAGCCAGTATAGCAGTAGTGAAGTAAAAGATGCTGGCRATGAAAATTGGGCAAGTTGTATTGCTACTGTGTGTCAGATCCAATTTTCGTTGAATACATAAGTCAGTTCTTTCATATGGAAAGATCTAGAAACTATACTGAAGGGACATATGTTTCCTTTTTCTTGAGGTTTAAATCAAGAAATGATGATACATGTTTTCCAAAATCTGTAGGTTTGGCTTTGATAAATATTGACTTGTTCAGCAATGTAACTATTTAGTTGCTCCAAAATATCAGCAAATTCCTGACTTTAACATCAGCAACATATTGCAAAAGTTAATTGGGTATTTATGATCAGATATTACTATCCTGTTTATTCTATATCTTTCTGTCAGTTCAGAATTTAAAGTACTTGGTCTGTAGATGCTCAGTTGATGTTATACTAAAATATGAAATAGAAATGTGTGTTGAGCCATCTTAATACCATCTTAGGAGGAGAGGATGATTTAGTTCCTAAATATGTTTATGAATGATTATTTACATCAAGGTCTATACTGCTGTCATTGTTCATATAACTGACTCATGCCCTGAGGCATGGTAGTTGAATATGTGCATCTTCGAATCACCCAAAGCTGGATTGGAGACATAGCCTACTCTTCAAGGCTAAGGAAGGTTGTTTTTAATGAGTAGTTACAGTCTTTGAGATGGGACATTCAAATGTACCAATTACTGTCATCTTTCTCTTGTTTTCTTGCTCCTCTCCGTGCAAGAAATGGAAGAGTGCAAATTCTTCCCATCTGTCTGTGCCCAGAGCTGCACATAGGCTTTTGGGGCTCCTGTATGATTAGTGTAAAGACTGAAATGTCTCCTGTCCTCATGGCTGTTGCAAGTAATCATCATAAATTGGAATGTATCTGTGACGATGTGTCTTGAAGAGAAGTTGACCTGTTCTCCAGTAATTATGCTTAAAGATATATGTGTGTGGATGTCATTTTGAACAATATAATGCTAACTGGTAGCATAAAGCAATATATGGCCTGAAACTACAGCTATGCACCTCTATTGCTAGTAAAACCGTATACAAAGCAAAAAAACTTCCTTCCTTCCTCCCACGCACATTTAATTCCAGCAGGAACAATGTGGAACATATTAATAAAATTATTTTTGGTAAAGAGTAATAGTGCAGTATAGTTTTACTGGGATATGTTGAGTAGTGACAGCTGCATTATTTTGGGACATCTAGGGAAATCATTTAGTGAGTAGTGACRACTGCTGCTTCATTTGGATGGCATTACCATAAATGTGATTTAATGAGGCAAGCTTTAGCTAGCTCCCTGTAGTAAGAGGCAATGCTTAAAAAGCTAGGAGCTTTTATTTAAGCAGAAGACCTTAATTTCAGAAATGTTTATCATCAAACCATAGAAGACAGTGCGAGAGAAACTGAGTATTTAAACTTAGAGGAGAGTCCTATGGTACTGTATACTCTAAAAGTCAGGTAGACTAAGTAAATGACAGCAGTTTCTTTTGTTTGTTTATTTAAGAAGGTTTGTAATTCAGTGCTCTGGGCACTTTGCCATCATATGTTCAAAGAGATGTGCCCTTTACAGCTGGCAATCTTGAAAAATATAAGCTTGTATCCTCCAGTAATTCAAATCTAAGCATTATACCTTTTCCCAGTTGTTCTACTTTAATCAGGAAACAAATGGCAATTGTAGTTTGCTCTAGGAACTGATACATTCAAACTAATTTGAAACAAAACTGAAGTAATTTCTAAAGCAGAAAAATTCTCTTAGAAAATTCTTCRTCAGTACTTTACATTGTTGTATTCAAAAAAGGGGACTGACTGAAAGACTTGAGCACTTTGTGGTTGAGGGCACAATTCTGGGAGAAGACGCCCTGGAGCATTGCAGCTTTCTGTGGCAGCCAGCTTCCTCAAGCGGTTTTCTGAAAGCCTTTTAGCATTTACTGTAAATCTATATAATCCTGAAAATATATGTAATTCACTTATTCAACAAGTAAAATGTCATCTATGCCTCTTTCTGAGCAAASTTAAGATGTAGAGATAAGCATAGCTCTTTTTAACAGTCATGTCTTGAAATGGTAAAGGCATGATTATCAAGACATATATATCTATATGTATATGTGGGTTTTTTTGATCAAGGAAGTTTTCTGTATTTGGTCAACTTCAAGTTTAGTCTGAAAAGAACAGAAAATTTGTTGCAAAGTCCCAGACATCTTGTTCTTGCCGCAGGGGCAAGCACTGTAGTTTGGGAATCATGCCCAGTACTCTTCTTCCCAGCCCTTTCCAAAACCAGAGAGTGAGCTAGTTGTATTTGCAGTGGATTCTTACAGTGGACTCTCAGGAATGTTTGTAATTTTATATGTAACATATGTTATTTTCATAACATATATTTTCATATCATAAATTAGGGGGGTTGAACTAGATGATGTTTAAAGGTCCCTTCCAACCTTTAAGGATTCTATGATGCTATGTTCTATGTTGATTTCATACTACATACATATGTATGCAATTTCATATATTCACATATTTCATATATGTATATATGTAATTTCATATATAATAAAGTATATTTCATTTTATTTCATGACCATATGTGACCATATATCTTGGTAGTTTGAGATTACGAATTGGAATTCTTTGGTAGATTTAAATTTAAATGTGATTATATCTGTAAATCCAGCATTTTATTCCTTGGGTGGTCAGTGAATTTCTTTTTGGTTTTTAGGTTGCACACCTTCTTGGCACATCACTTTTTTTTTTTTAAAGCAATTTATTTCACTGGATATCGAACGATATTTACTGTTTGATATTATAAGCTCATCTGTAGTTTCCAGTTCTTTTTGCATTTTTGGCAGATTGCTGAATTAATTACACAGTGTTGGATGAGTGATTTGATTTCTTCTCTGTAAAATTAAAAACAAAAACAAAAAATCAAGCATATGGATGAGGCTAAGCATTTAAAAAAGTTGATCTTTTTGAAAAATAAAAAGGGCCTAAAGTAAAACAAAAGAATACASGAGAAAATAGTTAGCAGATGGCAGGCCCATATTTTTAAAAAAAGACRTTTTGAAAAGGCTTAGAAAAGGGACTGTTACCTTATTGTGAGAAGACGTAATTAAGATTTAACTTTTGAGTATGTTTGGAGACATGTATTAGGCCATCTTCTGTAACTGCTTACTAAGTATCAGGATTTGGATTCAGTATCCAAAAATATGTTTTTTAGGGTAATAACTGTTACAAAGTATGACCACTGTCAATATCTGTATAAAATTTTGCCCAGAATTTGTTTATATTTGCTTAAGTGGCATAAAGCAGCTAGTCCATCTGCAGGCTGGGATGTTCTCGGTGGAGCTGGTTTCCTGGGTAGGGTAGATGAGAGCTACAGGAGTTAGTAGCAGAGACTGAAAAGTCTCCCTTTCCATACTGCACGTTCATGCTGGTAAAAGATCAAATATGAATTATTTCTGTCTAAGGAAGATTTWAAAAAAAAGAAGAAATTTCTTCCGACTACTGGAAAAATTTATCTGCTTTATTCCCCAAAGATGTTTGTGGAGCTAATGTAGAAAGAACCGATTACAAATGGCAGAACAAAGAAGGGGGAATAGAGCACTGTGAGAGATCCATTTGTGATAGCTAGCAGTCCTTTGTTTGGAATCATTCACATCAAAAAYTGGGGTTTTCCAAAAAGAAATTGGGAAGCACTGTCTTCAGCACTCTGTGTAACATTAATCAATAAGGTACTGAAATGTAGAAATGGATGGTTTTGTTAATGACAGCCTGCCCGCTCTGCTCTGATCTCTTTCTCCTGATTCACAGGAGGAGAAAGCATTGCTCTAAACTTTTTATCAGTAACAAACAGCACAGTCATTGCTGCTATAATAAAATATATATTAAGCAGCACTTCTGACACCTTTCCCCTCTGAGCCTGCTAACTTTGTGAGTATCTCAGCCAAGACTCCTGAAGAAGGGTATTCTGAGAGACCATTATGTCGATTGTACAAGTAAAAGATGGGGACCTGGAAACTGTCCTAATGGTATCTTTGTTCCAGTCGAACAATGACAGGGTATGTTCCCAGTCACCGAAACGTAATACGCTCTTAAGCTGTGAGAACCGATCCTGGCATGCTTTTCACTTGTGCCAAGTGGTTTTCTTCCAGACAATTCTTTGGCTCTGTTTGAGATTTAGCACAAGGTCCTTTTCATAAAAGCACCGTATGTGGCCATCCTGTTTTAAGAGGTTAAGAGATTTTAATAGCATTGATGCAGGTTCTTCTATGCCAATAGAGTTCATCTTGAGTGCGTTTCATTTACTAGTATAGATGTAGCCTATGTTTGTGTATTTCAGATTATAATATTTCTGGCAATTTGGATTTTATTTAATTTGTGTTGAGTTAGCACTTGCTATTGCTGTCTGCTATTAATCTGAATTTGAAATACTGTAAACTATAGTTTTGGAGCCCTTCAGAGAATATGGCATGTGGCATTTCATTGTCCTTCAGTGGCTTACCAGCTTCTTAGTGGACTACGTTTTCCTTTTACTCGAGAGTACTTGATCACCCAGTAGGAATAAGAAATGGAAATGAACTCATAGTAGAAATAATTTGTTAGAGAGCGTTAGACCTATTTAGTAGATTTATGTAGAATTCTGTGACTAGCAAATAGTCTGTTATTGACATTCTTGCTCACTGTATCATGGAAAATATTGCAGCTTGCAAAGGGGAAAGATAAATATCAAGTTTATATTTTCCCTCCATTTCCCTACAAACTTTTTTTTTTTTTTTAACAAAATAGAACCATTCTATAATATTCTCTCTAGAATTTCAGTCTCCTTACTTTTCTGTTTAAATTAGATTTAGAAAAGTAAGGTAAAAAATATTGTATTCCAGGCTATTTATTTCAGCATATCTGGTTTTAATACCAGCTGTATTAAATTCTGTAAACTTTCTGCTTAACAACTGAGACAGTTGCAGATGAATCTCAAAATATTAGCTTGTACTCCACTAATGTTATCTCTGGCTGAATAATACAACTGTAGATTACAGTCATGTGCACTGAATTTCTAGAGATGTACATGAGGAAAGCTAGTCCTTAACACATTTACACACATGCAGTTGACTAATAGTATTGAGTAACAAGATCTTGTAGTTTCTGCAGATAATTCTATGAAAGCACCATTTTGGCACTCAGCAATATTCAAACAGTTAAATTGAAAGTTACAGCAGTGGGCTGCTGTACAAATCCATGGTGCCTCTGCATCAAACATATGGTGTGCAGTTCTAGTCCCAAAGTGTCAGAAAGAATATCACAAAGCAAGAATGGTTAAGAGGAAAGTAAGTGGATGATGAAATACATGAACCTGGTATCTGTGAGAACAAAGTCAAAGTAGATCAAGACTGAACTGAGAAGGGGGTATAATACATAGAGGTCTATAAAATCTTGAGCACCCTTGAGAAAGTGAGTAGGAAATGACAGTCTGTTATCCTCTAAAGAAGAGATACTTGAAGACAAGTCTCTACTGCTGTGCCGTTCTTGAAGAATTAAGTTTAATGTTAAATTTAACAAGGCAGAAATATTTTGAACAGTTGGTCACAATATCATGGAATCTGTTTCAGTTTCGTTAGTGTTTGTGAAGATTTATGTTGTCAGTATTTCTTTGGTAAACTACAGGCAACTCGAAAGAGCTTGTAAATAATTTTATTCAAAGATCAGTTGTTCCTTTTTTACAGCTTTCAAACTTTTTCATTTTCAAGAGGAAACAGCCATTTGAAAGTAGAAAGACTATATAAAACAATAACTATCAATATTAAAAAAAAATCAGAGATTATCCCTTTTTAAATACTTACCAAAAATTACTTTCAGAAGAATCTTTGATATGTGAAAGAGGAAGTCAGTCTGGATAACATTCTTTATGGTCCTTCTGACGTCTGAGGTTCCTTTTTATTCCCTTTGTGTTAAAAACAAACAAAAAAAAACCCCAAAAAACAGGAAAGATTTTTTTACATCTGAACAAAAGTATCTTGCAAGTTGATAATATACTTTCTAAGCAGTGAAATAAAACACAGTGTGTGTCTAGTCTGTCACCTACTGATACCGAGTGACAGATTGTATGCCCTATATTTTGACAAATATGTTTTGCTAATGTTTACTTCTGGGCAAAATAGACCTTAGGTTTATTGTCTAACATGTCACACAATAATATTAAAAATCTCCTGAGAGTTTATACAGAATCCTGTATAAAACATGAAATTTTATAAGGAGCACTTAAAACACTTAGATGTATTTTTCAAAAATAAAACAGATAAAGTAATACAAGATAAATGTTTTCTTCTGTTTTTGTGTGTGACTCTATCTGTTCTCCCTTGCCATTTATGATAACTTTCCAAAAGGCAGAAAGAAGTTACCTAATTCTTCTTAGCCTAGATATTTCAGTTAAAAAATAGCAACATAACAATACAAAGAAAGCCCCATCTCCTCTAGGCATTACATACAAAATAAGTATGTACATAACAAAAGAATGACTTAGAATGATATTTAAAATAAAATGATCTTTGAACAAATATATTTGTAAGTATATTTGCAACGGAGGTGACGAAAGAAAAATGTATTTTTTGTTTTTAGAATCACAGGAAATAAAGTAACTCTATTAAATCAGTCTCGAGTATTTAGTATACTAATCTGGTACTTGTGATGACTGAATTAATTTCATTAGTGTATTATAAAGTTAGTATATAGAAGGTGGTAAAACTTCATGGTGAGTCAGTATGTGAGGCCATCCGGACCACCGGCAAGATAACGTAGACATGTGTTTTGTTAAATCAAGCATTAATTTTGTAAGTATGGAAATTTTTGCAGATAAGATGAACAAATCCAATTTATGAATTGAAATACAGTGAGTTTCTGCTTTTTGGCTTACTGAAACATTGCCTATTAGGTTGCATTTTCAGTTCGCTAAGCAATTAAGGTAAATTTAATGTCCTCTGTAAACCTTAGGGGAAAGTGCTTTTAGAGATTTGTGGCACTTATRATCAGAAAAAGGTTTTATTTGCACCTGTTATCATTGCACTTTGAGGCATGATGTAAATATGTAGATTTAGATAGGGAAGATTTCTTTTTGCCAAGAAATTCTTTCTCTAGGAGCTTATATGCAATATTGAAAAACCCTTCCTCTGCTGAAAGGCTCTAGAAGGACAGTTTGTTATAGTCTCAAAGTTAGATTTATGATAGGAAGAATGCAAATTTAAGGAACAAAAAATTAGGATTAAWTTTTTTTCATAGCTCGTTAGACTCTGAAACAGATTTTTTTTTCCTTAAAATGAAAGAGTGGTATTCAAATCCTGAACTTGCACAGATCGTTTTCTTTCAGATCTGAACTGTTCTATATTCTTTTACATAAATGCACACATTTAAATTTTGCAGCTATTGTTAAAACTCAAAATATCTTAATTATCTTTAAGATCACCTAAAGGGGACATCTTGGTTTTCTAGAAGGTGATCATTTGACACTGGAAGGTTCAGCCTAACCCAAAACTAACTAGTCTTACTAGATTTTCTTTTAAAAAAGTTTTTTGGTAATGCAAATGTGATGTCTGGAGGAATGCACATATGAATGTGCACACCGAATTATTGGATTTTATGGAAACAAAAACTTGTGGGGGTTATGTTGTTGTCTTGTTCACATACCTAAAATTATTTTAATATTTTATTAACTTTCAGTATAATTAGTATTTCCATTCTAAACATATTTTTCTCCTTTGTTAAATAATATATTGGATTGTTGTATTGGGCTGTATTGGGAAGTGTCTGTTTTATTATGTAAACAGGCAGCATTTTTTTTTTCTGGAGAAGTCAAGTTCATTGAAAGAGAACTAACAAACTTGGAAAATTCAAGAAAGAGCATTCCAGCACTGAGAACTTTATTAATTAAATGTGAGCCCTGAGTCCAAATGTTAGCTTATTCTGACAGATTTATAAATGAGGAAGTAATTTTAAATCTGGAAGGTATTTTATTTTACATTAGGTTAGTGAAGTATGTTCAATAGCTGTTCATGTTCACTGTGAAGTATTAACATAAAATTTTCATTGAGCTGAAGCTTGCTCATTCATTTTAATAGGAGATGCATTACAGCAGGCTGACTTGTGTGATTCATGACATTTTGTCAGTATTTCCACAAAAAAAATATGCCTTTGTGTATCTCTTCTCCTCAACTTCGCCTTTTCATCCATGCCCACAGAACCCTAAGGACTGCAGCAAAGCTAAGAAACTCGTGTGTAATATCAACAAAGGCTGTGGCTATGGCTGTCAGCTTCACCATGTCGTCTACTGCTTCATGATCGCGTACGGCACCCAGCGAACACTCATTTTGGAGTCTCAGAACTGGCGCTATGCTACCGGGGGCTGGGAAACTGTCTTTAGGCCTGTCAGCGAGACGTGCACTGACAGATCAGGTACCACCACTGGACACTGGTCAGGTAAGACCAATAGCCCAAGCAGTTTTTCTTTGGTTTATGCAGKTTCTCTCATGTAGAACTATTTTGATACCTCTTTCTTTAATTTTATGTGGAGCATAACAACAATGCCTGGAAGTGTATACATAATTTTATTATTATATTCTTTATATTCTATTTAAATTATCTGCTTTAAAATCTTTTTATACGTTATATGACAGAACTGATATCCTATTAAGAAAACTGTACTSCTGCGGAAGAGATTCTTAATGCAAAAGCTGTTTCAGTTTTCAAGTGTGATCTTTCAGCAGTCTGTCAGACTCTGCTGTGTGACAGATATGAATCCAATTTTTGTGGGAGGATAAGGAGAGTAGTAAATAGAGGCTATAGATGATAAACATTGATATACCGAAGCATGCTTGAAATTAAAAAGCAAAAGA
This sequence comes from Nothoprocta perdicaria, assembly GCF_003342845.1. Classification (NCBI taxonomy): domain Eukaryota; kingdom Metazoa; phylum Chordata; class Aves; order Tinamiformes; family Tinamidae; genus Nothoprocta; species Nothoprocta perdicaria. The sequence continues at coordinate 1,031,057 of NW_020454716.1, forward strand.
AATGCAAAGAGAATAGTATCCAGTAGGCATTCAGGCACCATCAAAATTGTGCAATATTGAAATGATTTTTAAATAGAAATTAGTGATCTGAATTTCAAGCTCAGGATGAATTGTTGAAGATGTAAAAGCAATGATAACGTTAAATATCTTTTTATTTGTAGATCACTAAGYGATCCATTTTGGCACTACTTGAACACTTACTGAAGGGCATCCATGTTCAGAAAGATCAGTTCAGATGGTTGTTGTCCCAAAGTAAACAGAACATCTATTTCAATGGAAACTTTACAATTGACATTTTGAAGATTTATTAATGCAATTGTAAACTTAGTATGGTTTTATCATTTCTTTCTTATATATTTGAGACTTTTTCACTTATTTGTCAAAATTGAGTAGGTATACAGCAGAATTCAAAATAAATGGGAATATGCTAGCATTTTCCTCTAAATTCATGATAAATACTGGTAGGAATTTTTGAATGCAATTTCTACATGGGTATTTTTACATGGACAGTTGCCAGCTCTTTTGAATCTGTAATAGATATTATTGACCAATTTATTTTGTTGGGCATGCTTACTGGGTTGTTATTTTTTTTTTTTTTTTAAGCCTGCAATTTGGGTATTGAAGTGGCAGTTTCATAAATGCATTAGAATAAATGCAGGGAAGACACATTTGAGAGTGCAATCTATTSAATCTTTATTTGATCTAAAAGAGGACAACTGACTGTTCCTACTCTGAACACTAAATAAATTTATTAAGGTCTCAGCCTTCATTGATAAATGTAGGTTGTCAAGCAAAAATATTAACAACTATAGCCCATATAAGCTAGTAATGGATAGAAAACTAGCTAAATTAGATGATGTGGAAAAACAATTTAGAGGTGAGAGGTGAGACTTTTAGGATATTGCCTCTTTATTTATTAGCACTGATACATATTTGGTTAACATGTGGTGCAATAATAATAGAAATAAAATCTTTTTAACTCTCTGCTTAATACAAAAGTAAGACTTGGTATTTTTTATTAATATTTATATTATTATGTGATTCCTAGGTTATACGGAAATGTTTTAATAACTGCTCTGATGAATTCTGATAATTATGGCCAGTCCCATAGCTCCTTCCAGATAGGGAAAAGTAAACTGTTCTAAGGAGTGTCTGAGGTTTCAGATGTCATTCCTTATGGTGTTTGCCTCTCATACTTTCTTAAATTTTTCTTGTAAATCTTCAAGCCTGTTATAGGCAGAGCCCATTCATTTCAGGTTTTTTTTAGTTATGTGGAAAGTGTGGAAATATTTCAAGATCCAAGTGGATGAAGCCCTGAGCAAACTGTTCAAATCCCATMGGCAACCTTGCTTTGAGCAGGAGGTTCAAGTAGATGACTTCCTATGAATGTCTAATGTAGGGAAACTTAATAAATGAATCCAGCTGGGCAAAGTGGGATTGTGGCTAATAATAACCTGATCTTTTATCCTAATAATCTGTTAAAGTCTAGAAACATTTACTTTAGAAGACAGTGAAAACAGGTAAGGGGTAAGCTGTGTAGAAGAGTASTTTCTTCCAAGGCTCAGGGGTTAAATCAGGTTTTGATCATTCATATGCGSCTTCATTTGTGGAGGTGAATCTCATCACTCTTTCTCAAAATCTTTGATCATCAGCGCATATCAAAAGCTTCAGTAGCAGAGAAGAGTCTCCTCAATATGACACTCTACGTACCCAGTGCACATGGAATGTGAGGGAATTAATTACTGAAATATAAGCACCAAGCCACAAACTAGTGTTTGGGTGTAATTAACTGCCAAGTAGCAGTGCGTTTACACACTAAAACAACATTTATATTTTAGGTCATTTCTTCAAAGCTTCAAGGTGCTCGAAGACTTCCCTTTGGAAATTCTAGGTTTTTTGTTGTGGTGATGTTTGTTTGCATATTTATTTAAAACATGAAATTTTCCCAAAACTTGCTTTCAGAAATAAATGGTTATATATTTTCTAAAAATCACCATGCTGAAACAGAAACCTGGCATTGAAAACTCCAACTGAAGTTGTACTTGCACTTGGCAAAGTTAGCAACTAAAATACTGCTTTCAACTGAGAAGTGCTGGGAAATTTAGTTATAGGCAGTTTTATGAACCTTGCATTTGCTATTATAGGCTGTAAACCAAGTGTTTTGCAGCACTTATGCCCACATGGCTTAAAAAAACCCATATATTTTCATTCCCAAGCTTGAATCTTGTTTCTAATGATCTATTTTACACAGATTTTCATTTCCTGTAATATGGGCCCTTGCTGGCAAAAGTACAAATAACAATTCCTTTCAGTTCCCTACAGATTTTTTTTTTTAATTAGTGTCTGCTAAGGAAAAATCATTCCAAGGCTGAATGCATAAAATATCTTGACATGATCAGTTCTGTTCTAATTAATGAATGCCACCACTTTGAATTTTGAGGTTCTAGAGAGATAAAATACTCAGCTATGAAAGGATCCTTACTGGCTAACCATTCACACTTAGACTGTTACGCTCTAGCTGTGTAAAATGCCATGATCACTGCAGACAATTGGTCTGTGTTACTCTCTCCAGTTTAACTTCAGTATGAATCTTCACAGGATCCATAATTAGGAGTAAATTTGAAAGACAGTCTCTCTTGCTGAGGATTTTTTGTATGTGTTTTACTTTTCTAAAAGTTTRTTTATTTTTGCTTAAATTTTTCCTTTGTTGCCTGTTCTATTCTAGGTACAAAGTCTGAAATTCTTAACTTAGAAAAAAAAGAAGGCTGGCAAAATCACACTTTTAATATATTTTCATAGAAATTCTAAAATCAATGCGAGAACTTCTTAATAAATGCATAAAGATGCATAAAGTTTCTATATTATAAACAAAATTCTCTTACATACTGTATGCAATAAAGTGTACATATGGGCATTTTACAGAGGTAGTTTTAAAATTATATATCCAAAATATTCATACAAGTAATTGTTTCAGGATGTCAATATCAATTACAGAAATTTGCCCAAAGGTCTGAAAACTATATTGTTTGAGTATTTACAAGTGTATTTAAAGGTACTACRTACAATAAAAATTTAGTAAACTGTGCCTCTTCCTGTCATGGCAGGAAAAAAAAAGGTTAAATACCTACTTTTATCTTTCTTGTTACTTAAATTGCTTAAATTGTCTCTACTTGAGTCTTTTAATAAAGGTGTATTAGCAACTTGAAATTTTGATATTTATGAAATCTGGGTTGAGCAAAACTAGATAGTAATCTGTTCTTGAAAGAATTAAATGACTTATACAAGTTGAGTATGTTTTCTTTTAAAAATAATAATGCAATCCCTTCCTAGATATTCGTATAGACTTGCATGGGTATTTCAGAAAAAATAGCATAGAATGAATTTTAATATGCAGGCTAATGTTACTGTGATAGTAAAATGTTATCTGATAATTGTTCAATATGGAAAAAGAACTGGGGGGGGATCATCTTAGTCCTTGTCATCTCTGACAGGAATTACTCTTATGCATTTGTCATGCTATTCCTACATGTTAAGTTTCATTTTTCTAGCTGGGGTATGTCAAAAGATTAGGAACTGTTTTGACTTTTTTTTCAAATAGATTAGCTATTTTACAACTTGGAACACTGCTGCTTTTCCCTTTGCTCTTCTCAAACACTATTATATGGTCAATCCACATGGTAAAAATTGTCTTAATAATATACAAAGTTCATTTTTAATTTTTTAAAGCCAATCAGGCAGAAGTAATCTAAAGGACTAACTGAATATTACCGTCTCAAACCATGAAAAAAGTTCAACAGAATTCGTTGTAAAAGATAAAAAGTTTCCTTCTGTACCAATTCTTCCTTGAYAGTAGCTCTCCTTTTACATAACTCAGTTGAATATTTAGTGTTAATCTAAAAAGATTCTGTAACTTGTATACTTTAGTTTAAATTCTCCTTTACAATCATATGAATTGTTTTGCTCCCRTAGCTCACTCTTCTTTATAGAACATTGCAGAAGCAGTTGATCCACTTCTTTTTTTTTTTTTATACTGAGTTTTATTTACTTTTTAATTCAAACATGTATGAATTTGCTTTAAGTGTGAAGCACTTTGGAGAATGGTGATTTGGGAAAGAAGAGCAGATTTCTGTCTTCTATTTTTCCCCTTTGTTTTAGTAGAGTTAATCTTTAAATTACTGAGGCAGTGAAGGTTTTTTATTTTTTTTTTTTTTCTTTGTAACATGTTCTGTAACATGTTCTGCATAAGGGAAAATGGGGAAAATATTTTGGAAAGCTAAAAGGACATGAAAATTGTGTTACAATGAGGTGGGTGTAGCCTAATGAGGTAGTAGCCTAAGAAAGCAAGCGTGATCTTTACTGTGTAAATGGAGGGATACTGAGTAAAAAAGTAGTTGGTCTTAACTTTGCACAGCAACGGCCAGGCTGCAGCTCAGGGTCCCATTTTATTATTCCGCATTTGGAATAGGTATTGGTAAATAAGAAAGGATGCAGAAAGAACTGCATTGATTCAAGGCCAGGAATCTGCTTTATAGTACAAGATTAAAGAACATTATTCAATTTAGCATGGAAGCAAGTTAAAAGCTGACCCCATAACATTTTCTAAGCACTTYTGGGGAGGAAAAGTGTGTTGGAAAAAAGATGCACTTTTTGCAGAAAAATTGGTTGGAGACTGGAATAATTTGTTCGGGAATATAGTAGATTCTCCATCAGGAAGTCTTTTTTTTTTTCTTTTTTTTTTTCATCAAGCTTATATAGGTTCTTAAACTGTGGATTATATTCTTTTTAATGTATTAAAATTTTGCTTATGTGGTACATAGAGTTATTGTGATTTCCATTACCCAGTTGAAGCTGGGTTACACTAGACAGGCTTGGATAAGTAAAGCTGAATAGAGCCATCAGCAATTGAATAGCTCTGCCCTGAACAAAGAACTGAACAAGGTCAGCTGCAAGTTGAATCATTTATTTKAAACAGTCCTTTGTTAATCTCTTTGGCCAAGAGATTGGAACAATAGAACAACAGAGGGGAAATTAAGGTGTCRCATTAAAGAAAATATATATAGATACATTTATATTTTTAGAGCAAGGAGAGTCAATTAATAAGAAAGTGTAATTCAAGTGAGCAAGCAGATGCTTCAATGAATTATGTTGACCAATGTTAAACACTCAAGAGTTTGAGGAGATTGTTGTCTGGGCTAAAGGCTCAAGTGGCTGCAAAGTAAACTGATACTGTTTAAAAAATGTGAGAAGACCAGGAAGGAGCCAAAATGAGATTCCGGATCCATCTCACTCTGTTGCATAACCACCAGGACAAAGGAGGATGAGGATATGTCATTGGAAGAGCAGGATGGCCCCCTTTTGTTGGCAGTGCAAAAATTTATCGGTTTAGTTGGATATGCAACTTCATCTAGAAGACCTCTAAAGACTTCTTTAATGGTTCACTCTAAACAGATATTCTAATGTGAATATGCTTCTTGGAGGCCAAGTGGGGAAGGGAACATATTTACATGTTTGGGAGCCTCRAGAGAGTCGATACTGATTTTCGGATTAAAAAACACCTGGGTATAAGTAAGTGTGACAGAGGATGCTCAGCAGCTTTGGGAATTCCCAGCGTGGCAGACAACAACCCGTGTTCTCTCTAAATTCCACKCTGTACTACTGGGGTCACAGTAGTACATGGGATGGGCAGGAGAGAAGGGACCAACTGTTAATGCAACCAGAAGTCTGGATTTAGTTGCTGTTAATAATAGCAAATCTTTCCTGATATTTCCTGACAAGAAAACAAGACATCCTGAGGTCACAGTGATCCCTGCTGGCTACAAAATCTATGAATTTCACTCTGTAAGTCTCAAAGTGCAAAATGACTTTTTGTTGTAGATCTCATCATATGTGTTCCCAGTGAACTTCCAGTAGTTGCAGGTTTTTGGAGGTGTTTTTTATAGTCAGTATTTCTGCAAAATAGAACTCCCAGTATTTTATGTATGCTCAGGCTGCCATTCTCATTCATGTAGAATTAGCTGTTTTCAGATTAATTCAGTGAAGTCCTGCAAGCTTTCTTTGAGATCATAAGTTTCTTTCTGTCATTTTCCCATTCAAGGTATCTCTCAAGATATTTTTAGCATAAATTAATAAGATATTTACTAAGATATGTGGCATGTTATTGCTGTCAATTTTAGACACAGTAATGTAACATGCAAAAAATCCCTTTATTCTTTCATTGTTCATGCTTGTGGGAGATGCTAGGTGTTACCTTGGAGCACCTGGGAAGCCTTTTTGACTGCCCAGCAAATACCAGACCAGTGCTTCATTTTATGCACACTATTATGTGGCACTAGTCAAATAAAAGTAACAAATTCTTTGGCAGGATCGGAACTCAGATCTTACAGTGAGGGACAACACTTATACAGAGAGATGAATAGGTGAGAATCAGAGAGAGATTTGTTCACTAGATAGTTGTAGATCTTCTAAAAAAGAGATAGGTTATAAATTTTGAAAAAAAAATCTTCGGTAATGATTAAAAATGTACTATGTAATATTGAGGTGCCTTGGCACATTCTGAGACTCTGAGTCAAAAATATTCTGAGGATATAATAGTCAGAGATAAAAGTGAAGCTGATAGAGCTGTGTACATTTCAGCATGATCAATGATGTTTGTTTGCATCCCAAGCGGGGGTAATGAGGCAAAGAATTGAGTATATTCCCAAAGCAATTACATTGCTTCCTGGTAGAAATCGTATGTTGTGAGAGATAAGTTGTGGTTAAAGAAATAGTGTCTTTTAAAATTCAAAATATGTTTGYACTAATATTATCACCAGCAGTCCAGACAAATGTACCATGTGCCTTTTTTTGATTTTATCACTTCTTAATTTACAGAATCAGACTTCCATATTTTTATTATTGTGATTCAGTATTTAGTGCTGTTTTTTAGGATGAATCCTTTGAAAAACATAATTTGATGCTTTCAAGATCTCAGACAAATTGAACACCATGCTTTTCTGTTGCCTTCAGAGAAATTTAAAATACTGTTTTTATGCAGTTGTGAAAACATGGGTAGAGAAGCTTTGTAGCTCTTTGCTATTATGAATCCATCCGTATTTACTTTTATTTTTATAGAAAATTGATTCTAGAATGGCAAATTCTAAATATTACAAAATGTTCCTTTGAACACTGAAGATATATTGAAATTGTGTAATGAAAATATCTGGTCATGTAGTGGAATTCAGTTGTGGTAGATTGAGAACTGTTAAGCAAGACATAGATAGATCACCTTTCTATTGGAGCAAATACAAAGATGTAAGGCATCCTTTTGCTCCCCAGATAAGGTAAACTAGTGCAAATCGCAATTCGTGTATTGTTTTTAAGTTCTTTTTGGATTTTTATARTTTTCCTTGTTATGAAAATATGGCAAAGAAAAAAAATGCATATTATCATACCTGTGCATTGGCTTATGCACATATATATAACAACAGGATGATTGAAAAGAAAAAAAGGGTAATAAATATAAAGTAAATAAGACAGATTTATATARTGCAGGTTATTATCTAAAAATTAGAAATTAGTGTACTTAGTACTGTTTGTGTAACACAAGCTCCTTAAAGCCTAATTGGTTCAGGTATTTCCTAGGCCAATAGTAAAATAAGCCTGTAAATACTTGCAGTCAAAATTAAGACAAATAATGTGGATACAGCCGAAGAAATTAGCAGGAGGAGTTACTTCATGCTTAGTGAAATCTGAATGAAGACATTTAACTCTTGGCTTAGTTTTTAAATATARTAGACAGAATAATTATTGACATTTGTATTCCTATCTTACTGTTTAATAGCCGCCATTCACTGCAGGTGTTGCAGAGAAAAGAAGATACTTGCAAAACTGAGTACTATAGCTAGTGTAGGAGGGAAAATGCATATAAAAAAGAAATCTTTATTAATTGATTAGGCTTCAGAGATCTATTMGGGAAACTCCTAATAAAGTTAGGAACAACTTGAGGAAATGTTTCGACAAACTTGAGGAAACTGTTGGGACTCCAGGAAAAATGAGTCCCAGTTACAGTCAGAAAATACCTGGAAGATGTCGCTATATTAATCTAAATGTTTGGAATGCCAGCATACAGGTATTTGTCATCTCCTTAACAATTCRTAATTAACGCAGTGTTACTCTACTTGTCTCTTAAATCTTATCTAACTTTGCTTGCCTTTGCTGTGTCAGCTTTATATATATATRTTTTTGCTTGTGTTAAAAATGATATTCCACTTCAAAATGGAACATGAGTATAAAAACTGAAAAATACCAAGATATTTCTTGGGTGTGAATTCTTTTACCACTTCTGAGAAGATAATGTCGTCTCAATCAAGTCTTCTCCATGTCAGTTTTGTAGACACAAATATAATAAGATTATCAAGATTACAATACACCTTTTAAGAGAGATGTCTTTTATGATTATAATTACCCTTTCCACTGCTGCAGCCTTTACAGTGCTTTGCTTTTGGGGATTTTTTTTTAAGTCTCAATCACCTTCTTTGCTGCAACCTTTAGTCTTTGTCCAGCACTTACAGCACTTTAGCACTTTCATGATACAATTCACTTTTTGCACTATTTTGGYAGTGTGAAGGAGTATGTGTGTGTGCGCGTGTGGATGAAAAGTTATAAAAGGATCTTACTGTAGTAAGTGGCTGTGCAATAAGATAACATTTAAAACTCCATGTTAAATGCTGGCTATTTAGAATTTTAGTTAATAATAGGAAGTTCTATCGAAACATCTGCTCAATATATACGACTGGTTAGAAAAAAAGGTTATGAACTGATTAAAAAGGAACAGAGACAAATGAGGGAACWTCCTTGTGCTATGGCCAAATCTTTGCATGCAGCTCTAGTGCTCTCTCCACTCATACCTCACAATGGATACAGCAGAACTAGCGTAAGATACAGGTATAAGAAAAGTTGCAGAGGAAGCAAGGATAACCAGAGGCTGGAGCTGATTCTGTGAGATGAGAAATTGAAGAGATTGATTTAATAATGATAAAATGGGGGCACTAAATAATCCATGAGTTTATAAGTGATGTGATGGCAACAGAAAGGTATAGATGATTTATTTGTTTTTTAATACAAGAACTGTCTTCAGAAGATTTAACAGGTAGTAGGCTCAAAAGTAGGCTCTGTTATTTAGCATATATAGTAATAGCATATAGAGAAATTGCATTTTCTTTCATAAGTAATATAATTACGTACATAAATAGCTGTATCTTTTTCAGAAAGAATGATACATTTGACCTGGATTAGAATGAAGTAGCTGTAAAGCTTTATTCTGTTTATTCCTAAAGCATCTAATGATATAAAATCTGGACTACTAAGGATGCAGTCCTTTCTTCTAAATAGCTTTATTGCTTTTGCTTTTACTTAAAAGAATGATAGCCCTTACTCTTCTGATTGTGTAGCAATTCTTTTAATATAATCCTATAACCTATGATACAAAATTCACTTATGCAACTTGTGTCATAGTAAACTAAATCTACTTGTATTTTAACATGTTTATCACAAAATACATCTGTATACTTTGTCAAACCATAATGCAATCAACTCAGGAGTATTGGAGGTTGATTCTGATTAAGACATTTGTTTAGGCTTAGTTGTATGAGGAATTACCTTAAAGCTACTTTTGATTAAAAAGAAAATAGTATTTTTTGAAGATTATTTTTCCAGCCGGCAGCATTTTTTTGCAGGATGAGAGATAAATAGAGAATACTTTAAGTACAGCCGTTGTTAAATAAATTTTCCAATAGCATTTCCAGTGGCAGAAGTAAGGAAGTACATACCTTTACATTTCCACRCATATGTAAATATATGTGTATATATAAAAATATATATACACACATATATATAAAAATAAAAGTGTGCTGTCTGCCTATTAAGGCTCAAGGAGCAAAAATGTGGAGASTTTTTAACATTACTACTCTTTATGTCATTGTTAATTTACATAAGATTTTATGTCTATGTAAAATGGATTTGACTGAGATATTCTATGTGTGAGAAGGGATATGAACAGACTAGTACACACATTGTTCAATCAAAACTCTTTAAGTATGCTGAAGTGAATTAAAGTAACGTAGGACAAGTATTTTTATTCATGAATAAGCATATCTACTGGAATAATTATTTCAAATAACTGTTCTGAAATAATGCCAGATATGGGAATAGTCTTAATGACTTTTTTCCTTACATTTCTTTATTAGTGGAAATTTAACTACTATTGATTCTTAGTTTATTTGGAAACTGAAGGAGTGCATGTCCTTGAGAGAATAGTAGTACCAATGACTGATTATGTATTTGGTCACATACCTTACACTATTTGTATAGAGTTTTACCATTCAAAGTATGGCTTTCTCATTTACCTAATAGGTTGATGTTGCCCCAATATACTAGCCAAACTATTACATTAGGTTAGTGGTTAAATGCCAGCTTTTCTCAGTCTTTATACCACAGATGATAAATCATAGACAATTAAATAAATGTGATCTTTTCATTACAAACTTTAGAAGTTTTGAATAGCAATCACTATCATAAGAATTGTTATCAAAAAGCTACGTTTTAGCCTGATATCACACTTCATTGGATTTCAGATCATCATATCTGACCAGTAGTACTGTAGCATTATACTGAGGCAGAATATAAGTGTTTGTTTTGTTGTTGTTGTTTTTCAAACAGATAACAAACGTGTTTTGAGTATCTAGGGACAACAAGGCAATCAGAGGGTAAAATTATTTTAGAAATATGTTGTGTTTCTACATGCCTTGAAAAGTTTCCACTGTTAATCTAAATTCTGTGTTCAAATTAATGAATTTTGCATAAACTTTGATCTGAACAGAAGACTTCTTAGATTATGGAGAAATTGCCACCTCTGTTCAATTTTTAATTTGTTCTCTACTGCATTATACTAACCTTTACAATGTCAACAGTGTTATATTATGGYTAAGTAATATTGTTTACATCTAAAGGCAGATGTGGCGTTAGATTGAAGCAATGAAAATGTTTCATCCAAATTGTATGGTGATTGGGCCTTTGGGATCTTTGGTCAAGACCTGTGTCTTCAAAACTATTACTACTATTTCCAGGTGGGAGAAAGGCATCTCAGAGCAACCTCCTGCACTGTGGGGAATCATTCTAATGCTTGGGAATATATTTGATATGGTCTTCATTGGCTCTGAATACAGATCCTGTAATTCATAGCTGGAAATTGCATTCATTTTGGAATAACACTGTGCAATTCTAAAGTGTTCTGTTTTTTTTTTTGTTTTCTACATTTAAGTAGTAATATACTGATTAAGTAATGTACTTAGTACATTGTACTTACTAGTGCTAGTTAAGTACTAATTAAGTAATGAATTGAAAAAAAAAAAAAAAAAAGGCCCCAAAAGTCATTTAGTTATGCAGGATTTATTTCTTGTATATATTCAGAACATCATACCTTTAATAATGAAAACATTTTTTTATTGCTTATATTTTGTTAGGCATAAAGAATCAACTAAATAGCAAAATAGTATTGAATTCTTTCTCATGTAAAATAATTGAAAGGTTTCCCAAGTCTTTTAAGGCTTCAATCATTTCTTCAGTTTTACATTTCTCTTTCTCAGCCTTYAGGTTCTTTAGATCACTGATTTCCTACTAGCGTACTGAACAGCTAAGAGACTTGAAAACCTACATGTTATTGCTTTTATGTGCATTGTAAGACATGCATTCATTGTTAAAATTTCATATGAAAGTCTAAGAAAAGAAAACCTTTGAGAGTCACATATTTCTGACATTACATCTTTGTGAATACTATCTAACATATTTAATATAGAGAAATCATTAGAACAGATTTTCCTTCATCTGCTACTGCATACCTTTTAAGACAAATCTCAAAGTCATAGGTATTTTTTTGTATATGTCCTAGGCTGCTATAAGAACAGTACTTTATTTTCAAGTTTCTAATAGCATAGAACCAATATGATACTACATTATTGTAAAAGTCTTGGCAAAAATAGGTTGTGTTCTTATGTGAGTTTTCTTTCCTCCTATTTCTTTTTGCATTATGTTTTTCTCTCAATTTCTTTGGAAAATAAAATTCTGAATAGAAATGGTAGACCACTTGAAAATGGGCATACMCTGTGACCTAAGACCAGGAAGTTTTCCTTTTGTAGCACTGCAGGAGAGTCGCACTCTTGTTTTTMAGCCTTTGATGTTTGTAGACTATATGAAGTACAGTGTACCCCTCTTTCTCTCAGTATTTTTCAACTACATCTTTCAGATGATGTATGCCTCACTCCTATGAATTGCAAGTTGCTTAGCACCTCTTTGCTGTTTTACTTATGACTAACTATAGCCTCTTTTTGTCTGTGTACCTCGAGGGTTGTTTTCCATCTGGACTTGCACATGAAAGCATTTTTACTAATTTATATGAAGATATGCTCTTGGGTTTCAAATGTCAAAACGCAAAACAAGTCAGGATTGGGAGGACTGATTATAAACCACTGCTTAAGAAAAACAAAACAAACAAACAACTATATATATATATATATATATATATGTATCCTAAATGGGGAACCTTTAGCTATGCAAGTCTGGACCTACCAAGTCCAAATATTGAGGTCTGTTCTCTTAACTTGATGAAAACTCACCTGAAATGTGAGTCATCTTGAGGTGGTCTTGTTCTTTGCATGCTGTGACATGCTTGTTGTTGGCTTGGGTGAAGTCTGATCAGCATTTGTGTGCCAAGGATCAGCTGTGAGAAAGTTCCTGCAGCTGTTGGACTATTATAAAAATAAGCTATTCCGTAAAAAGGCGATTCAAAAGAAGTATTTTCAGGTATATAGTAGTTAAAGTTTGACTGAAATAGAAAATTGTTTTCAGTGTAGTGTGTTTAAGCTACCTCTTAAATTAGTTTTTCTAAAATATTCCTGTGAATATCTCTTTTATATATTTTCCACAGTCATTTGCAGATATACATATGTAAGATTTTACTTTTAACTCATTACTGTTGGGAAGAATGACTAGACCTGGATAACAGAGCCAGAGACAGAACTTTGTATTTATAAATGAATATTTGCCTTCGAGCAGTTGGGGAGCTCGAGTTCTTCTTAGGTAGGTTCTCCCTTTCATCAGGCTGTTTGGATGAAAAGAGAAATTGCGCAAGAACAGTTTTAATATATAAACATTAAAAGGAAAGTAAATTGCTGGTGAGCTTTCTGAATTCTGCTTTGTTTGATATTGCACTGAAAATGCTTTCCCTGGCGATTGTATGGAATCCACTTGTGGAATCAAACACTTCATCTGTAAACTTCAAGTTGGCGTGCTGGGTATCCAAATGACTGAGGAGCGGAGATTCTTTATATTTTAATATTCTTTCAAAATGACATGTAAGTGGCTGTAAAAGGCTTCTGGTGTTTAAGCAATGAAAGATTTTCAGGAGTGAAAAAAAAAAAAGTTAAATATAATGCAGCTCATTTGAGTTTATTAAAAAGGGAGTGGAGGCCCTCAGGGCAGTCAGTAGGTGCTGCTGCTTTAGTTTTGTTTGAGGCGTAATTATTTCAAAGACAAAAATCCACACCCTAATTTGTATTTTCATTAGGTCAAAGAGAAAAAACAGCCATTGAGTTCCCTTTACTTACTAGCACAGGGAAGAACACTGTTTGTCTTTGAATTTTTGATTAGGAATAGGTGCCATAACAATGTGGGAAAAGAAATACTTTTGAAAATCATTAGAACTTGTCCTAACAAGACATATTGGTAGAAAAGAAGCTTGGAAAGTCAGCATTGTGCTGGAACAAAAATAAGAGTGCTATCGATTTTTGTTTTGTGGTGGGGTGAAGGAATTGATAAAATGATGTCCTCAGCAAAGAGTTTCTTTAGCYGTTTTTTAAGAAAGCAAAAGGTTTGTTGACAGTGCTGTACTATGCTATTTGATGTGAATAAAGTAATCCAGATACAATTTCAAAGACATATTAAAAATGTACAAAGCACAAACTTAGTGAAAAATCACAGTTTGAAATAGAATGGGATGAACTCACTTATATTTTATATCGTCCAGCTACTTAAAAAGAAAAATGGGGTTTTTAATGGCATTTTAATTCCATTTTTTAATTCAGCCATGAAGGCTGAAATGACATTAAATCCTCACTAGGTGACTAGCTATAATAATATTTGAAAATGCCCTAAAAATAATTTCAGCAGTTGTAGTACAGAACAGTGCTTTTTACTTCTTCTGATCTAGTTGCCAAATCATAAATAACATAATACAGAAGAATATTTCCTAGTTTCCATTTTCTTCTGTCTGCTTTGCAAAGGAAAGTGTAAATATTGAAATATATGAAGTATGAACCTCTTGTGTTTGGAAGACATTTGCAGTAGCTGGCAAGACCAGTGAAGGGCCTTGTGAGAATTCAGCACGACCCCTCTCACCATGTCATATGTTAATCTGAGCCGTCATCCTAACTGTGCCATGGTTTGCGTGATTGGATTTAGAGTTACTTGCTCTGATGGGGTTTGGCTTCAAATTGGCAGCAAGTCTTTTGGGTTTCTATTGACATAGAACTGTGATTAGTCATATGCAAGTTGATATCAGCTCAAAGAAGTCTATGTTATAAGAACGGAAAAGTAAAGCAGCGTCATGCATACTTTTAAAGACAACTTTCTGAAACTGTAAATTTAGATGATGAATTAAAATATTATGAGAATGAATACAGTGCTTTTCAAACATGGTTTTCAGTTCACATTAAGTAAAGGTATTGATTGCTCTTTGTGAACACTCAACAGAAATATCAGTTTGAATATAACTCCGAGCCAGGTGGCAGGAAGTGAGAGGATATGGTAAGATGACAAAATTCTAGTGGTTGTTTTAAGGCAAAAACAACATTTTTCAGGCCTCAGAGGAGTTGATAATGAAAGATGCAAATAGCAAAAGGGTCTACGTGGGATTTTAATTGAGATTAAATTTGAAAAGTAAATTCTCAGTGAGATTATGCCAAATGACAAAAATTGTGCACGCCCTGTGACCTATAAAGGATTCAATTAAGGCAGATGGGAACATTGTAGGGAAGCAAATGATGCCCTGTGTAACATGCAGAGCTGACTTCAGTATTTAAAAAGTGATCAGTGGAACTTGTGCAAATGAGACTGTCCTCCTCATCTGTTAGAGTGATCAAAATAATAGTGGAGGAGACCTAGTTGGTAAAACTGACGTGTGTTTTTGAAAGGCGAGTTTATTTCTTTGCAAATGGTCAATTTTCTGCCAGTGTGTTTTGTGATGATAAGAGTGAGGGAGATTAATATTGCGCTATTCAGTCTGTTGTAAAAAAACACTTGATCTTCTAGTTGTCCAGTAAAGGAAAAATAGATTAAGTCACAGAATGTCAGAGGATAATTTCTTAGGTAAATCGTGACTGAGATGTAGCACCTAGAATCATTAGAAAATTAAATGAACTATAAATAGATTTATAGATGTAAAATTTGGCATCTAGAAAAGCAGTCACGTCACAAATATATCACATCATAAAAAGAATCTCACTGACCTGTGATTTACCTTATTATTCTGATTCTAACAACTTGAGGAAAAGGATTATTCTGTGCTTCTAACAATTTAGGAAAAARATATAAGCAAAAGTATGGATCTGGGAGGGTATTACTTGTATTATTTGTAGGTATTATCTGACAAAATAAAACTGGGAGTGGAAGAACTGAATTATATACCAAATACACAACAAATACATGGAAATGTGTGATAAATTAATCATTCTGTATATTTAATCCAACTTCATTGTCTTCAATAGAACAGCTAGAATTTTTATTAGTCAAAATGTGATTTAATATTTTTAGTATACACGTTTGCTTGTCAAACTGGTTGAGGTTTGATTATTCATTGCGTCATTGTGTGTGCATCTCTTCCAATAAACTAAAACAATATCCTATGTTATTTTAAATTCTCATCAAAACTTTTTAAACTGTATCCGTTGAAAATTGGAGAAGATGTGTTCTAGATTTATATTAACAAAATCAGTTTCAGTCTCATGTTCTCCAGTTAAAAGCAATGGTGCAATGGTATTGACAGAGCTATTTCCAGGAGGTTTATATTACTGGTACCACCAATACTTATTCCTTAGCCAGCAAGTTGGATACTAAATGTGATGTTAAATGTACTTCAAGAAGAGAAACTTTCTCCAAAGARTTTTTGCAGTTCTAACATAAAAAAAAAAACTTTTAAAATATGTCAGTGTTTCTTTTTAAAGAAGCAACTCAATTTTAATATTTTAATAATATTTTATGTTCAAGTAAACYTTAACACTCATCCTAATATTTCATTTTTTATTTTACCACAGGTGAAGCTAATGATAAGGATGTGCAGGTGGTAGAACTTCCCATCGTTGACAGTTTACATCCACGGCCACCATATTTACCATTGGCCGTCCCYGAAGACCTAGCTGACAGGTTAATTCGTGTTCACGGGGATCCTCCAGTGTGGTGGGTCTCCCAGTTTGTCAAATACTTGATTCGTCCACAACCTTGGTTAGAAAAAGAAATAGAGGAGGCCACAAGGAAACTTGGTTTCAAACATCCAGTGATTGGGTAGGTATTTAATTTTATTTTTAAGTGCTTGCACTTTAATATGTGTACATGGTGTTTCCTATTTGTGAAAAACTGTTCTGTGAGAGTAGTCCAAGAACYTCAAACATTTTGTGGAGATGGAGGATGGTTTCTAAATGAAGATTTTATTTTTWAACTGTACAAAATGCAAGTTAATTGCAAATACTTCTTTAAAGCATWAGTGGGTGTATATAGGTGTGTAGAAATGTATAAATGGAGGCTCAATAGGTTTATTTAAATGTTATTCTGTATCTAAAAAGGTACAATGCCATTTATGCTCTAGAATCTTTTGTGTCTTTCCAAATGTTCATATCCTGTATATTTGAGGTGGAAAAAATGCTAAGCCTGCATTTTACTGTTGGAGTCCAGATTGTGCCTTGCCTTCCTCTGCCAATGGTTTCCCTTTTGTTGTTTCTTAGTGTGTAAGAGCAGCAGCCAAGGATTGGAGAGGACTGTATTTTCAGTTATGGGAAAAAGGAAAGCAACTATGGGTAATCAAGAGCAGCTTGAGGAATAAAACTGCAACATGAAAAAAGTTTGCTGCAGTCTGCACATTGTTTCCCTTTATTGCAATTGTCCTTCAACCTCTAATCTTCCTTTTTCAATGACTACACATGTGCATGTGGTGGTTGTATGTGACTTAGCTCTTTTATTGGCATCTGACCATAGACCWAGAAGGTTACCTCATCACTAGCAGATTTGAATTTTTTTTTTTTCAGCATCTAGGGAAGATGTCTTTACCACCTTAATTCAAATCCTGTCTTATAAGTGGTAATGCAGTGTACCCACGATGAGAATACTCTTATTCTGCTTTTGAATTATATTGAGAAAGCGTTATTTAGCCATGCTCAATTATGTAATCTCCTGCATAGAAGGAATACCCCATATGCTATAATAAAATCTCCTTCATCCTTTTCGATGTTACTCTTTGCTTTCCTAAGGTAATGGTTCAAGAGCAGACTGACAGCTGATTTCATATTGTTAAAATAGTTTCAGGTGAGTTTCAGAGTTAGTTTCTAGTTAGTAATTCTTTAAACTAATGTGACTTGATGGACATCAGTGACTTCTAGTTCTTCCTTTTCTTTCTTCCTTTCTAATGCAAGGATTCAACTTTATTTACATTGTAGGAGTGCAGGCATGAAGTTTATATTTAAAATTTCAGTTGCTAAAGAATCTGTTATATTTATAAATTGATTTCTTAGCTTCTACCGTTTTTCAGCATTCATGTCCGAAGGACAGACAAAGTAGGAACAGAGGCAGCATTCCATCCTATTGAAGAATATATGGTGCATGTTGAAGAACGGTTTGAACTCCTTGCCCGCAGAATGAATGTTGACAAAAAAAGAGTATATTTGGCTACAGATGACCCTTCATTATTGCAAGAGGCAAAATCCAAGTAAGTGAATTACATTTACAAAGTGGCTTTTTCCTATATTTTCTTTATTATTGAGGCGTGTGTTTTGCAAGATGTCACTGAGACAGCAGTATCTTTCTTGTAGGAAAAAGTAGAYGTGTATGGAAGAACGATATTCCTTATTTTGCAATGGCCTTCTTAGATTATGGTGTAACTGACCCAACAAATATCTCAAATGCTTGTTGCCCTGACTATGAAAGCTAAAAATACTTCAGATGTTTTTACTTTAGACACTTTTATGTCTAAATTTCTATCAGAGTACCTATTTCTATTTCCAGAATTTTATCTACCTTGAACAAAAGAATATTTTTTTCTTTTAGGCAGGGAAATTAAGACTGTGCAAAATCAAGGTAACTCAAAAATGGCAAATTTCAAATTGTTTTATTCATAGTAGACATTCTTGGGAAAGCACTTAAGATAACATACTGGATTATAAATTTTTCTTTGGCATATGCAAGRGAAGCAAAATCTTATTTTGTAGCAGAGGAATTTTTTTAAAGCTTTGTGAATCTGTGTATTTCAACTGTACTATTTCTATTTTTCTTTCATATCTGTAAAAGTCTACATTTTCAAATTATGGAGCTTTGAAAAATCTAAATATATGCAACTCCAGATGATGGCAATCTAATCCTTCCTTTTTTTCTATGTATAGAGATAGAACAGTAATAGAAATGACTCTGATAACATTTAAAATGCAAATATGAACAATGAACAGCAGGTAATACAAGRCTGAGGTTATAATATGTAATTCACTATTATTATCCTAAATAAATTTAATTACTGCTTTGACTTAATAGAATTCGATATCATTGTAGCAATTTCTGGTATGCATTTTCATGTTCAGACTCTGAAATCTTAGCACTATGTGCTTCAGCATTGTCAGTATTAACATCAAGTGCATGTTAAACAAAGGGACCCAATTCCTCTGTAGCAATAAACCTACTATTGGAATTTTGTTAGCATTACAGTTTCTGAAGTAGTGCAAGGTGTATTTCAAATCACGTTTTTATTGGTATTTRTTAGTATTGTTTACCTATGAAAATATAAATAAAACTTAAATTTCTACTTTAATAAGAAAGTATTTATAAGCTTTAATAGAAACAATTGGCACAAAATGCTATAATACCTTTTGTTGCCTTCATTAATGGCTGCGGAGATATTAGTATCAAGTAGCTGTTAATCYCCCTTTATACAACTATGGGGGACTGTGAAACAATGCTCGTATTTAATAGTCATTAAGTTCTAGATGTAAATGAATGTAAAGATATGTGGATGTATCATTCAGTTAAAAGAAGTGTATCAAGTTACTTAGTCATGGAAATATTTTAATTCAAGTTTCAGAAACTTCCTTTGTGGTCATAGAGACCTACCAGCTGCAAGTTTGATGTGAAAGAAAATGGAGTCTGTAGTAGCAGTCTGTAGGAGAGAAAGTGATTCACTGTAATGATAACTTTTGGTAAGCCAGAGCACATGGTATATTTTAGGAAATGCTATAAATTACTTTTTCTTTGTGCTGGAAAAAGTCATCGGATTATTCAGTGGATCATTCAGTGTTTAGAATTTACGCTAGAAAGTGTTTCTAATCTCTAATGTTATTGACAGCATCATCTCTCTAAAGATGATTTCTATCTCTAAAGAAGCTTTCTATCTTCGTCTAGAAGAATGCAGCTGGATAGCCCGTATTCTTAAGGATGCATATTTAATACCTTCCTGTTTTGTCTAATAATCTCTCTAGGTCTCCTTCTCTACTATATGAATACTAAAATTCAGTAAATTAAAATCTTTCCTTCAGAATGTTCACCTGTGATATCATGTTGTACTTTGCCTTTTCAGTTTACGCTGTTATTTCCTTGCCTCATGATTTTTTTTTCTCGTGCCCGTTTGTAAGGGTTTTTTTCTGCTTTATTTCCGTGCCAACTTGCTATTGTGAATGTAAAGCAATGACAATCTTTTACAGCTATGTAATAGGTGTATAACTTACACAGATAAAAACAACAGGATCCAGGAGTTAGGAGTGTTTCAAAGTTCTTGGGCGTGATGAGCATTTCATACATGGATGGAGTAATAGAAACAAATTATTTCTTGGTCCGTTCTTGCTCTATGCTTTTTCCTCACATTCCAATTTCTAAGGGAACCAAACGTGCATGACCTGTTTTGGACAGCTCTGCAGTCCTCTTGAACTGCGAACAGGGACCTGTTTGGTTTGCATTGCTGCCCAGTTTATCTATGGCCTGTTAAACAGGCAGCTGATGGGCCTCTGAAAGCATCTAAAACCTGAAATATTCTCCTAACTATGGTTTGGTTTCTATTTTTATCAGAAACTGGTGGCTGAGAAAGAAAGATTACTGATGAACATATCTCTTCCCACCCTCCTCTGGTGTCCTTTCTTCCCCCCCACCCCTTTCCTAGGAAAATATCTTGTTTGGCATTCAACATGGCTTTCAAGAATCTATTAGGTAACTTAAGACAAATTAGATAGCACTTTAGATAAACAGACAAAAAACATTATTATGCCAGCTTCCATTCTTTGATTTTTGTCTTTACAGTCTGGCTCTTTCCTGTCACTAGAGAAGAGTATGTGTAGGCAATTTCTTGAAAGACAGAATCATCTAATATAATGTTCTGTAGGCTTCCTTCTATCAGTAAGAATATGAGCTCTTGTTTATTATTTACCACAAAATTTGGCTCTCCTAGKAGCAGACCAGATTTCGCCCACAGTCTGTTTTTTTTCCTAAATGCTTACAGTGCAAGTATTACGTTACTTACAGATAGCAAAGGGAATATAATGAAGCAGTAGCTAACCATGGAGGTTTAAGACTTTGCTCTGCTTTTTATAGTCAGTGAGATAAAGAACAGTTTTAAATAGAATCGAAACCTCTATACTGTGTAGAAAGGAAAACTATACCTCACTTGATGCAGCAAGCCAAAGGGCCACGTATGATAGAGCTTAGGAGAAATATCGGTTTGGCCTGTTATATATTTTTCTCTACTTTAGCCACAGAGAAAATAAGGGAAAAAATATCATTGTGATAGATTTCATACAGGGAGAGGAGGGAATTCTTAATATGTGTGCCATATCGCTTCTCAGGCAGTTATTCTTAATGAGTAATATTGTTGCCTTCTTTCTCTTCTTTTCCTAGAACTTGAACTTCCCCTGACATTCATGATCAGGTGTTCCTTTTAAAGTTGTCTTGCTACCTCGGGGAAATTTAGCACTGATGTATTAATTTTTGTATTAGAACAGGTATATCTCTCGGGAACATGAAACTAATAAAACTGATCTGAAGATAAATTCTAATTCTAACTCATGTACTTTGATCCTACATGTTTTGCATAAAGTTTTTTGATTTGCTTTTAAAATGATTTTTTCCTCATGTGGTAATCATGGCTGGTTAGTGTTAGATGGAAAAATTTAAGCTATTTGCCTATTTCACTTCTTAAGGCATTTTTTTTCTAATTATTTTAACGTGGAATAAAATAGGCATATTCTTATAGAAGGTTGAAAGAATGATCAGTCTGTCCCATGTACAGAATAGGCACATGCTAGCTTGTTATATACAAGTATGTGCTAACTCCAGGATCTTTCCAAGATCGGAATGCAAGATTGCTTATTTTGAAAGATTTTCAGCACAGGACAGTTTAGTTTTGAAACTAGTTCACTCTACATTGATGGTTGTTACTCCCACATTAGGGTCTGCCACATGAACTTTCTATCTCTTTAATTTTTTTTTTAAACACTGAGTGGTCCCTTTATACAAATGTAAAATATCTCAATTACTATGCTATGTAAATATTGCTTTATAATTGCTGTGAAGTTATAAATTTGAGAAATACATCTTATTTAATTTATTTGGTAATTAGCCCTGTAGTTAAAATGTTATAGTTTGCAGTTTAGTCATATTTGTTACACTTTATACAAATAGACATAATTATTGCATAATACCAATGTWATTGTAGTCTTAGAAATTTTTCATGAAAAGCTTGTTTTTTGGTGGAGGACTGAATGAATTTTTTATAATAAATTTATGCAACATTTTGCAGATTATTTCAGTCAGTTTACCAATAAAAGGAGGAAAAATATTCTGAGAAAGAACAGAGTCTTTTCACTTTTGCTTTCAAAAATATCATTGTGTCCTAAAAATATGGAGTATATGTTAAGGTAAAATGTAATGTTTTGGGGATTGACTTTATATTTAATGATATGGAAAAAAAGTATTGATATGAAATTTTACATTCCTTTTATTTCCTTTTGACTACTAAACTGAAAAATCAGGTCTTCACACAGCATTAATAACTTTAAAGGACAATCAAATTTTTGTAGTTTAAATTTAACTAATGAGTCCCTTTATAGGTTGCCTATTTTTTGTACTGTGTCATGATCTATTTGATCATGACATTTGATCTGATTTCTGYATGGTAATATACAGAAATGAAACCTGGCAAGTGCTGTGTCTTATTTAACAATAGATAAACCAAAGGATCTGAGTACTTGTTGTTTAGAATTGGTAGCATTAGCAGAATATGGCAAAGATGTCTTTCAGTGTAAGATTTCCAATCTCATCAAAGGTGATGTTTATTTCTCTGGATAAAGATGGGGCACATATGGAGGCAGTAATTACTGTTACAGAGTGTTCAGCAAAGCTATAGTGTTTACCTTGTAAAAAAAATAAAATAAATAATAAATAAATAAAAAAGAYTCTCTTGCAACAACTCAACAAGTTTACTTTGCAGTGAAGATACTGTTTCACCTTAACTATCTATTTATATCTTTATTTCTAACAGAAGAGTCTTATTTTATTTTCACAGGTATCCAAATTATGAATTTATCAGTGATAACTCCATATCTTGGTCAGCAGGACTTCATAATCGATATACGGAAAACTCCCTGAGAGGTGTTATTCTGGATATTCACTTTTTGTCTCAAGCAGACTTCCTGGTCTGTACATTTTCCTCACAGGTAAATTATAACTTTAAAATATGGTATAGATTCGTTTCAGTTTTTCTAAATCTAAGTGGATGGCATGCTCTTTCTTTTGTCATCTTGATGTGCTCTTATGAAAATTCTGTAGACTATGTAGACAATGTGGACACTAAAGACTCTTGGCACTTATCTTCTGTTGAAGTTACTAGCTCGGTTAATATATTTTAAAAAGTTAAAAAGAGTGTAGCATATTTTTATGTATTACAAAGACAAATACAAATTAAGTAATGTAAAGTTAACTTGTGTCCATCCATTTATACACATTGTTGTGCTCTGACAGCTTAAACATGTCTGCTGTTGCCTCAGTTGATTACAGGCAATGTAATAGAAAAGAATGAAGGAAGGAGCGATTTAATTTCTCCACAATTAAATTTCTGGAAACCTAATAGTAGCACTGTAAATGTAAATTCTAATCACTGTAATTCATAGAGTTTTCTTGTTGCAGATACTTATATATTATAAGCTTTTTTTTTTAAAGTTGTAGCCCATTGGAAAAAAAATTGTGTAATATCATCACTGCTGTTTTCTCCCTATTGTGTTGGGTGTTTAATTTCATGTATTGCAAAAAACTCTTTAAACAAGATTTAAAACAAAAGAAAGAAACATATATCAGAGAGGCATTATCTTATTGCTGATATGTTGATCTACCTCTACCTATGTCGCATATATCAGAAGATAACTGAAATCATGTGARGAATGAAAACTTTGTATCTTCTTATACTCGCGAATACTCTTAAGGGTCAATCCTGGTTGGGAAAGAATTTAATTGCAGTTGGCCTTGTGGTCCTACTTAATTCCAATATTATGCCAGAATGGACCCATAAACTGAAAGTTAAAAATCACTTCAAACATAAATATAAATATTCTCTGCAGCCTCAAATGTAAATTGTCTTTAATGACAATTAGATAATAAACATAATACAAATACATGGTTGATTAATATATTGATTTGAGAGACAGATTTCTTAATTAGATTGTCATGGCAAGAAGGCAGCAATAATAGGAAAAAAGTATAGAAAAATCTCTTACCCTTGAAATACACTTGTGAACATTTTTTTTTTTTTTTTTTGTCGTCAACCAAATCCTGTAAAGAAAATTTTTTTTTTGGTATATTTAGCAAGTTATTAATAAGTTACTTATGATCATGATATGAATAAATTTGTTCTCATTCTGCATCAGCCTGCATTTGACAATAGAAATAATTACTGAATGGTTATTGTCTCTCCGATGTGTCTTTATGTAGGTAAAGTTTTATCGTTATTTGAGATTGTATTTAACTCCTCTGAAAACCTTGATCTCTTGCTATGAAATTCATATCTTCCAATTGCGTGGATGTCATGGTTAATTTTCATGAATTAGAAGCTGTCGACATTAAGTATACTGATCCTGAAGAATATAGCTGCGAAGGGATATRGTCTCTGTGTAACTAGACTGTTGAATTATTTTTGTTTAAAGCTCTGAAAATTATGCCCAATGTGTTGAACTTAACAAAATCCAGAATGGGTAGCAAGATGAACAAATATGTAAAGCTCTTGAAATAACTACAGCAAACAACATAGAGCAGGGTTCTTCAACAGCAGACACTAAAGAACATTTCTCAAGTACACGTAGAAAGATCACAGTGGCCAAATCAGACATCTGACTTGAGGCTTTCTAGCTGTTGAAAGAAGCTTTCTTCTGCGTAGCTGTTGTTTCTGGCAACTTTGAGATATACAACAGGATTCTGATAGTGAAGACTTTACGTTTGCAATCTGAAGAAAAGTCCCTTCGTGGATTGTGATCTAGAAGTGAACAATCCATTTAAATGGATCTTGCTGTTGACTAATATCATTACTGTCCTATTGGAATTCAGTTAACTTCTATATTGTCAACAGTCATAATTTTGTACTTGGCCTCATATTAATAGTTTTATAAATCATCTTGTTATTATAAGCAGAAAGAGAAAATCAAACTTACATTTGGTTGGCTACAAATCATTTTTTTAAAAAATGCAAGGCTGTTAATATGCATATGCGTGTTTTCCAATTTTCTTGAAAAACAGATGTTTATATATTTGTCAAATTTGATCTTAGGTGTTTTAGTAAAAACTCTATATTTCTCATTAGTAAGCRTTTAGCATTTTCGATTACTTTAGGAAACTGGACATTGTAAAACTCAGTGGCACTTTTGTGCAGTTGAATTGTTGCATGTTTGTCAACTAATATGACCTATTATAGCCAGACACAATATTTATGTTTTCTCTTTTGATTTCCAAGGTTTGTCGAGTTGCCTATGAAATTATGCAGACATTGCATCCGGATGCTTCAGCCTATTTCCATTCCTTGGATGATATCTACTATTTTGGGGGACAGAATGCCCACAACCAGGTTGCTATTTATGCTCATCATCCACGAACTGCTGATGAAATTCCTATGGAACCCGGAGATGTAATTGGAGTAGCTGGAAACCACTGGGATGGTTATTCAAAAGGCATCAACAGGAAATTGGGAAGAACAGGCCTCTACCCGTCCTATAAAGTTAAGGAGAAAATTGAGACAGTCAAGTACCCAACATACCCAGAGGCTGACAAATAGAGAAAAAACGAAGAGACTCAGCAGTAATTCTCAGTTCCGATTGGTTTGAGCCAGTCAACGTACTAACGGTTTATATGGGATTTGAATTTGCATTTTAACATGTAGTTAAAATGAAAGCGATTAGTACTGGAGCTGCATAAGAACCTGAGAACAGATGGATGGGTTTTTATTTGAACTTGCTCTTAAACATTTTTTTTGTTATATGCACTCTCACACATGCACACTCAAACCCACATACAACAGGAAAACTGTTGTTTTATACTATTTGTCTCTTTTCAAGATTTGTCCCAAAAATTAGTCCTATGCGAGCTTTTGGCTCTTTTCTTTGCCATTAATTGAGAATAATATCTAGACTTATAACACTGCCACATTGTGTAATATGAGTGACATGAACATATTTTGTATGTGCAAATTTTAAAACATGGTGCCTATATTTGAAAGATTTGTGACCTTTTWAGGAGAGCCATGCCTATTTCACTAATGGGCAAGAGATGATCTTTAACTGGTGTTACCGTGACCACTGAACTTGCTTCAGACAACAAATTCAAGTTTCACGCTAGATTTCTTTCTTTATGAGTTTATTTTTTAGCATTCCATTGATTACTACACATCATCATTAATAAAATAAAGGATACATCCAACAATAAAATAGTTGCTGTCTGTTAGGAACTTTTGTAAAACAATGCCATAAACAAATTCTTTAGTACTGAATGTTTCTGGACATTGCCTTTGATTTGATCAGCCAAAAAAAAAAAAAAGAAAAAAGAAAAAAAGCAAGCAAGAAAGAAAAAATGTAGCTGAAGTTTCATTGAATTTTGAAACACTCATGCAGTGAAACAACTGCTCATGAGTGGCACAGTGTGTCTCGGTTCTGCACAGAATGGGTTTCAACAGGGTGACTTTGGTGGCTCAGTTTTTTACATTTAGTCTTTAGCACTATTCCTTTACCTTACGAGTTTCTCCTCTGAAAGACTAAGCTTTTTTTAGCGCAMTTCATTTTTTTGGCATTGGATATAGTTGTTTTGAAGTAAAATATTCCAGGTTATCCTGTTTATAAAACTTGTCGAATTAGATGTGGTTTCAGAAGAGTGAGTAGATGCTGTTTTCACTGCCCTCGCACTCAAAGAATCTAGCAACTTACCCAGAAAAGCAGGAAGTTCCAATAAAATAGAAGGTACCAATAAAATAGAAGCAAAAGTGAATTTTTATACATGAGATGAAATTGTTACCAATTGTTCACGTTTTGAAATCTGTTACTATACAKTTTGCTCTTGCTCTCTATAAAGAAAAGTGACAATTTGAAAACTTAGTTTTRAGATATTTTAAACAAATTTTAGGTACGAATTTGTAGATTTGGGGCATTATAGATATGTGTGTAAGGTATTAAGAAACATTCTACATAGAGGGGGGAAAATTAATAGCATTGCAAAATCTTCAGTGCAATCTGATCTGGAAGAGTGAAAGTAGAAAATGTTTACTAGAATCTTTAGGCAGTGRAGAAAATGCCACATGAGAAGAGATTAAAAAAATGGCTTGTTGACCTTAACAGATCAAAAGCTAAAATAATATTTTAAATATACTTACAAATAAAGGATGATGCTGATGTGGGGAGYTGATGCAATTCACCATGAATAAGTTTTAGGCTGAAAAGTAGGAGGAAATTCCTGGGGGCATGAAGGTCTGGTGGTCTTCTAATTCAAATAGTGGTGGTAAGATAGAACTTGATCTGTATATAGAGGAATTAACAAAGTAATTCTCTGTGAAATCATTTGCAGGTTTGATACAGCAGATCCCTTCCAGTTGTATGTTTCCCATCTGAAACGCTCTTTTATGTGTTGAGAATAAATAACAAAATGAAAGATGAAAATTAGTGTAAGATAAAGGAAAAAATATCTGCTTTCAGATATCCAATAGGAATCTAAATAAAAATGAGCCTGGAAACTAAATATGTAAAAAGAAAGATTAAAGGATAAAGACATAATAGGTAAGAGGGGCAGAAGAATGCTAAAGGATATATGGCTGAAACTTTTTATTTTGTGACTACAKGGAAAGAAAACAGTTTTTATTCTATCTAAATAATTCTGATAGGTTTTTCCACTAATGTAGCCAAACTCTGGTGGTATTTCAGAGGTGCAATTATATGCTAAATAACATTTATTTTTTATTTGAGTTAAATATGTAAAACTGATTTAAAAAAAGAAATCATCCTGGAAGATTAGTTCAGTGCATTTTATCGCTGGGTAAATTAATTTTTWAAAAAATCCTCAAAAATATTATGTTTCTTGTTATCTTTAGATTTGATAGATATATGCGGTTTCAAAGCTCTCAAGTTACAGCTTCAGACATCATTTCCAGTTCATATCTGTAAAAATGATGCAAAAAGAATATTCTTAAGTTAACATTTGAAAATTCCTCCAATTTTCAGGTAAGTTGACTGAAAATGGCCCCGTGTATGGTAAATAACAGAACATCCTCAATGAGCACAATGGGAAGAGCAAATCTTTTTATGTAGTCACCTGAGAACTGAAGACACTGATGCTATGGAAGAAATAGTCATGTAATTTAGCAATTGCACAACCAAGTAGAAAATGACAAAGTATTTGGCACAATAAATGTGCCTCTCCTTATATATTGTACCAAATGAATAATTAGTTCATTATGTTTGAGCAAATGGTGTTTAAATAGTATGAAATAATAAAATTGCAATTAAGAAATGTGTTATTGTAGATGCCCTGACCTTGTTCCCCTGGGTCGTTTGATCTTCTAGTACTCATAATGCTGTATTTCTCAGAAGACACTTAGCAATAGGCATGTTAGATGCATCTCTAGAGATCTGTTTCCTTTAAGAGTTCCCTATTTAGTTAAGTCTTGGAGTCCTGGGATCTTGGAACATAAGAAATCATTTGTTTTACATTAAGCAAAATGAATATTCAAGACTTGATTCTCAATGACCATGAAGTCCTGGTGGTATGGAAGGATACATGGATAATTGAAACTGAGTTTTTATTGTAACATACAGAAAAAAAATAACAAGAACTAAAGATCCTGTCTGTCAGATATCTGAAAGCTGATGCTTTGGAAGTTAACTGATTAAGATACGACATGAAATGCTCACAAGCAAGCAATTATGCATCTTGTTTCTTCCATTTACTTGGTAGATCTTCAATAGCTAAGTGTTATTTTCCCAAAATATCAAAGCAAGTCTGACATGTCCATGAAACAAAAAGACCATCCTAATATTTTCTTAAACAAGCTAATGCTTAATTAAATTTTTGCTTTTCAAGAAGCATTTGTGCGTGTGTATGTATGTATGTTGTATTTATAAAAAAAGAAATTAATAATGACTGATGGTTTCTTTTCTGCTTTTTCACATTTTAATGTTATATTTGCTATAATACCTTATTTTCCCCATAAATTTGGTCTCTCTAAACTGAATGTTCTACTTAATTCTCACCAGCTAAATTAAGAAATTAATTCCAAGTTAACTAGTTTGCTGTGACACAGGCACACCTGGAGCCTGGGGTCATCTTCAGTTTACTGCTGCTACAATCACACCACCCTGTTCTCCATTTTTCATTGCAGCTGACAATGAATTGCAAGGGATTCTCAAACCTCCTCTGTCAACATCCTAACTTGTATCCTGATGAATTGCAGAGTATTATGGATTGAAAACTGTTTTATTTCAGAATTTTTAAATACTATCTTCAGAGAAGTGTTTGTGTCTCCATCCTGTGCCCCAGTTTCAAGGAAACCTGCAAGTACACCATTTTTTTTTCAGAAAAAAAGCCGGATGATAGCTATTTTTAAGGTAGTCACAACCTGATTTTGCTTCACAAAAGTGAAGCATGTTTTATGTGCCAGGGATAGATTTTTTTTCCTTTTGTTTGCAATTATAAAAGATAGATCTCAGCTTATGAATTAGGAAGTAATAGAAAATATAGAAAAATAGAAAAAAATAGAAAATTTTCATTTCAAACTTTCCTTGAGAAGAGGGAGATTTTCTTTCATGCAGGTGGAATAACACCTGTTTTTTCTAAATGTTCTTCTGGAACGTCAACCATTTTTTCAGAAGAGTGAGTTGAACTTTTGTTTCCCCAAGTCATACAATTCTTTGCAATGTGATCTCTCAAGTGTCTAAAGAGTCCAGAAAAAAAAATTGTTTGCTCAGTTTGGGAGGTGGGAAGGAGTAAGTCTAATAAGCAAATATTTCTAATTTAAGTTACTGTATCAGTTGGTAAAACCACAGGTTACAAATAAATCTTACACCCTCAGTGCTGGGTTTGAAACAACAACAAAAATATAGTAGATTTAAGAGCCTCTGCCAGCAAAATCATTCTACTTTGTGCCAGAAGTACCTAAAATTTGAAACTCTGCTTTAAATTTTTGCCTAGTACCAATCCCAATCATATTCATAAGTCAAGCTGGTCATAATAGCCCTGTTACTCTGTTACAGGTTCAATCCCTGTCTGGATCACGGAGGCTTGGGGAAGGCTCTCAAAGGGCATAAGCCTTGCTCAGTCTATCTATTGTGTCGTATTTGAAAATTCACAATAATTCCATTCCCCTCAAAACCATTTTAATGTTCACTGCAGACTTATGTGGACGTCCCCTCTATGTAGATGCACCTTCATAGGGAATGTGACCAAAGAAAAATGTTGTACGTAGGTGTATAAACTGCAAATAGATTAGATTAGTTTCATACTATCCTGCTCTTTTTCCAGAAGACACAAGTATGCCAACACAGCATGATACAACTAAGAGGGAAATATAAAATYTACAAGCTTGCAAGTAAACTGTTTGTCTATTTGCCTGCATGTTTGGTAACAACACTGTTGGGTAACTGCCTCCGTGTTGGGTAACAGAGTAACACTGAGTTTTATTGATCATGGTTGCGTTTAGTTTATTCAAGACTTTTATTTCAGAATCAAAAGGCTTAAGGTTGGTGTCTTTCAGTGCTACTGCAAGAATCTGAGAATCATAGATGTATTTGCAATAAAAAATGCTGGTCTTCACCCCTTTTGGTGCCATATAGAAGTGGTGGTGATGGCTGTTCAGTGGAATCTTTGTTTACTCTGTATGTTTCTTCCCTTCAACTTACCTATCAACAGATTCCTGTTACTATTTCAGTTTATTCAAGTCTGAATTAATGTAAAGACATGCAAATTGTTTGCACCAGAGTGTCTTTAGCATTGCTCAGCATTAACTCCGAGCTTCAAAGYGACGTTGCTGATGGAAGGAGCCGTCTCCACTGGACCATCCTGACGACATTACATAATTGCTGACTTATGTATACTGGTTTTACTTTGAGATGGGTGTAATGTTTTTTTTTTCCTCCAAGTTTTACAGAATAAGTGATTTTTTTTTTTTTATTATCTTTATGCGAGATGTTCCTGAGCATGGCAAAGAGGTCCTAACTATCCTACGTTTTCTCAAAGAGGAATTTAGGACCCTAAACCCTCTAACTGCTGCACAGGCTTTTACTAGTTGCAGTAATTGTAATGGARCAGATGGTATATTTACGCTCTTCTATTAGCCCTGCTGCCTGGTATGTAAGGTTGATCTACCATGGTTTTATGAGCCTTCTTCAAATCTTTCAAATCAAATCAAATGCTGCCAGTCATTACTTGACCAGGAAGGACAAGGAACAGTTACTATATTTGATTTTTCATAACAAAAAAAAATCTTTTTTTTTCTTTTTTTTTCCAAGTTCAATTTTTTTACCTGTCTGTTCCAGCTTTCAAATAGAAAATGCAATAATCAAATGTGCCTAGTAAGTGTTTAGAAAGCTTGCAGGGTATAGGTGTTCCTTTTTTAATACAATTTACTATTCACAGTGTGACAAATTTCTTGGCTATTACTTTACTGTATAATGGACATTCCCTTAGTTACATGTTGGCAGCTAATATATGAATGATAGGGACACAGTCCTCCTGCTGCAGTATAGAATCATTTTTATGATACTGTAGGAAAAAGCAAAAGCCCATTTTATTTTCTTCAGTCTTGTCGCTTTTAGACTCTATTATTTTATCTTGGCTTCAGACTTCCTGTTCCGTCATTGGAATTTTTTTGATGTTATAGAGCTACGTAAATCTCAGGCTCCTACAAGCAGGTCTGCAACAATATTGCATATCTAGTTGTTAGAATAGGCTGAATACACACATTGGCATCCTATTCAGCTGACTGCAAAAGATTTGTTTCTTCAAGAAACCAAGTAGATTGCTGATATCTTTCCAAACGTTGGCAACCAAGCTGGGGAAAGAATGGAAGGAGTCCAAAAAGCAGGACAACCTCCTTCCTTATTYATGAGAAGGAATCTGGCACCCGTTATGTCCAACTGAGATGCTGGAAACAATCTGCTTATTTAATGGGAGKACAGTTAACCTCATTACTTCAGCTTATTGCTAGAGAATGAAATGATGAGTTCCTAATATTAAGCYTCTGCGATCACTTCGTAACATCTATAACACTGTGTGATTTCACTTCAGAATAAAGCTTTTATACAAAATAAATAAATTAAGTTTTGTGAGATTAAACTGACAAGCAGTGACTTTTCTTGCCATGAATGGATTTTATTGTGTGTGGACATTTAAAACTTTTTTTTTTTTTGCTTATGACTAATTCCAATTATTGTGTATAGCTAGACAAATCTTATTATATTTCTTGACTGTTTTTTAAAATCTGTGCGTCACTAGAGATAACACAGAGACTAGCAMTAAAGAACCTTGGCATAGTAGATTTAGGTTTCATGGATTCTATTGCTTGAATTTTGATTTTGTTTATGTAAGGCAGAAATAGTATTTTATAAAAGTAAGAAGCAAAACCATAGGTTGTTTCTACCTGCTCAAAACACATTTATTTTATGCTGCTGATGTGTTCCAACTGAGCTTTACTATGGTGATTCCTATTTTCTCATTTTTGCATACTCTTGAATATCTCTATTCATTCCTTTCACCCTATGTTTAAATTATAAAATATGTGATCCATCATCTTTTTTCTTTATATTTCCACCACACTTGTCACAGTGGGATCCTGCAGAGAGTGCAGTAATATAAATAACAATTGTAGTTATCAAGTGGGTTAAACATTTAACCTAGAATRCCAAGTGATTGATTTTTGTAGTATTTGCTTTTATTTTGATTGGATTAACATTTTATTTGGACATACATGTTGCCTATTTTCCATCATATGCCTATGAAAGGATCAAAAGTAAGACTCAAGAAGTTTTCTGAATTCCATTCTATATGCTGGTGACCTCATGACCTTTGTTATTGATAGTATACTTGCATGGTTAGTATAGTTCGGTTGTGAAATGGTACAGTGGTTTAAAAAATTACCTTGTTCTTACTCTTAGGATTGAGTAACTGGCTGTATGTATGTTAGTGCTGTTTCAATGTGAATTGAAGCAGGTTCATTTATGCCACTGCTATTTGGATTGGTACACCTTAGTCTGTAACAATATTGAAGGGAAAATATATTTATGCTCTTCATTTCTGTGATATTAAAATGAAATGTGGGAAAGTCAACGTAGGAACCACTGAAACCACCTGGTGAGCTAGCTGAGCTTACTCGAGCCCCCTTTCATTCTCAGGACAACACATTGCAGTAAGATTCTGGGGAGAGGCAGAAGCACGTGCTAGTATGGACATTTGTGCATATCACCATAACCACTATTCTGGCCAAKTATTTTGTACTGCTGTACTTTGTTTTGAAATTTCTTTTATATCTGCAGGGACACATGGCAATAGTGCTATCTGTGTTTGGAAGACACAGGAGCTGAATTTTTAGAAAAAATAATATTCACTGTTCTCTTTATTTATGCAATTTGTCCCCCAGTAGGCTCTCTACCATTATATCAACTTAATTTCTTTGTTTTCAGCTGTTTTCATCCCTGTCTCTATCTTGTACATAGAATTATTTTCTATTCTGCTCATTCAGATCTCTTAAAMCCTTATATGCACAAAAAAAAAGTGAAATTATATTATCAACATATCTAGTCTTTGCATCAGCTTTTATCTGCTATATATCCAAATTTTGAATTTTAAGCTTTCACCAGCAAGGAAGTTAGTTACTGTACAGAAGCAAGCACTTCATGCTGACACAATGCATAAGAGATAAAGTTCCTAGAAAGAGGAAAAATGTTTCCAAATGTGTTGGATCATTTGGGCTTAATTAAAAAGTAATAAAAAATAAAAATCCCATGAAATCCTTGAAAACAGAACTGCACGAGGATTACTCTGAATAACAGTGTAAGAAGTACACAGGCTTATAATGTTCTTTCTCCTCTTTGTTTAGCTAGTTCATCTGAGCTGTGGCTTTTCTCTGAGGAATCAGCGTTAATTA
Source organism: Nothoprocta perdicaria (assembly GCF_003342845.1). Taxonomy (NCBI): domain Eukaryota; kingdom Metazoa; phylum Chordata; class Aves; order Tinamiformes; family Tinamidae; genus Nothoprocta; species Nothoprocta perdicaria. Next base: position 1,064,970 of record NW_020454716.1, read on the forward strand.
CTGTCTTTTGAAATGAACAAACGAATGTGCAGTCTACATATCAGGAAAGAACATATGAAATTTTATCTCAAGATATTTTTAATCTTTTAAAGATTAGAGTAATTGTGTAGGATTTTTGTTGTTTTCTTTTAATTACAGATGCTAAAGATAATGACTGTACTTTTTATTGAGAGGCTAAGGTCTCTCCTAGGATTTATTTGGTGTGCACTTGGCAGCTATGGCCTATGTCCTTATACTCTCATGAAATGTCAGGAAATTTCAAAAGAACAAATTACATGGTACAAAGCGATAAAGAAAAGTATGTTTTCTACCACTGAAACATCTAGAGTAGAATTTTGGAAGTTCTTGTATCTGAACCCTACCGGAAGGCACACACATATACATATACATATATACRTATGCACAGTGTAGCTGGCAGATGGCCCTAATGTWTAAATAGTTTTGCATTAAGCACTTTAGAAATATTTTTCTCTGATAAGATACTGACAGGTATGGCAGTTTACTCCAGAACTTTTCAAAGAGGAAATCTAAGTRTAATAGTGTATAATTCTGTGAATGATCAAAGACACTGATGCTGAGCACCATCTCAGAGGTTCTGGGATTGGAAGAATGTTTCACCAACTTTGTGTCGATAGACACTTACAAGGCAGTAGCATAGATTTCTGGAAATGTTTTGTAGTTAGTCCTTCTGTTAGTACAGAAAAAAATACTAATCTCTTACCTGATTAATTTATTGTTTGGGAGAAAATGACAACTGAATGGGAATAAACACTTGGAGAAAGAGAGTATTTAATTGCCCCTGTGTAACAGCTTTTTCTTTTTAGCATGTTCATATATGTATTCCATTTTTGCTGAGTTTCTGCTTTGCTTCAGATTTCTTTATACCTCATGAAGCCCATAATGAAGAAATGAGAGTAGGATTCTTCTTTTATCTTGTGCGTAAGGATAGCTGACACGCGCTTATGACCTCATGAGTCTCAGGTGCAGGAATACATCTCCAGCCCCACTGTGGAAGGCACCATGTGGCAACACATCTGCAAAAATGCATTCCGTTTCTGTGCAGGTATGTGTTTTTCATATAATATGAAGTTAACATTAAGAGGGCACCTATTATTTTTTAGAAAATTGTGTTCTGCTGTTCAACCTGTGGTTATGCTCAGTGTCRTGGACATCCCTGTCAGAACTTGGATCCCTCCTCAATTATTTTCTTGAGAAGATTATTATTTTTCCTTCTTCATAAGTAGAAGAAATAATGGCATCTCAAGCTGCTAAGGAGACATGAACTACAGGCCTTAAGATTTTTGACTAGMTATAAATATAATTTCCATTGCTACTTAGACTAACTAAAGTGATTTTAGTAGTACTGTGGAGTCTGGTCTACATCTAGAGATCAGATGTAAGTATTATTGACGTATAGTTTTACTGTTGGGTAAAGCTGTCAGCAACATTAAAGACACTAGTGAGTTTCAAACCATTATCTTTTTGAGAAATTAATTGCTTGGAAATTAATTGCTGCAAAAATGAGTTTTATCTTTAGTTGGAGATATACTAGATGCAACTGCATTTGTGCTTTGTAWTGCAATAAAACTCTAACATCTGGGACAGATCTGTATATTCTTGTGGCTAAAGAAGAAATCCAAATTAAATCTGTTTTGTATGGTATTTAAGCCAGTAGTTTATAGGTGCCTGATGATAGAATGATAGTCTCATGCTGAAAGACTCAACTTAGAGAGTACAGKATCGCCTGTTCTTACTTGATATCTAACACTGTGTTTAATGATGACCTTGGATTTTTGCGTCTACTAGCAAGAAATCTAAAAAAATAAGTAGAGTTCAGGTGACTCACTCAGGTGAAGAATGTGAATAGAGGAATAGAAGGGAAACAGGAGGATCAAACACTTGACCATTCCTGCCTTTAAGCATAAAATACCAGAGTGTGCATAGCACAGGTGACTGCAGRTAAATGTGGCTGAATAAAATTGCTGAATTACGGTGAATAATTCCATGAAAACAAATTGTAATTTATGGCATGCATTATGTATAACTTCCATATATGCATGGTGGTCATGCAAGTACATAGGGTATCACCCTCTATTACAGCTTGTTAATTCCTTTACTGTTTTTTTTCAGTCTATCTTGTATTGAAATTGTTTTAGCACTTCCACGCACTCCAAGTATTATCTATACAACTATATTATCATTTATAGAATCATAGAATGCCGAAGGTTGGAAGGGACCTCAGAGGTCATCGAGTCCAACCCCCCTGCTCACGCAGGGTCACCTAGAGCACGTGGCACAGGGCTGCATCCAAGCGGGTTTTA